>NC_089680.1:20048839-20348839 GCF_037042795.1 Molothrus aeneus | reverse complement strand
AATTCCTTTTGCTGGGTTTAGAGGAATTAAGGACAACATATTTAATCCCTTTAATGAGCTGCTCAGATAGAACTTTCTTTTGCTGGAAATGAAGGATAGTATGCCTGTGCAAAAGAAAACTTAATAAATTTTCTTTCCTGTAATGCTTCCTATTTACCCAGCATATATGTGTAGAATTTTGTTTGTGGTAGGAACAGTGTTCTGAACCAAACTAGAGTTTAGGGGAGTAAAAATAATCCCCTGAAGCTGCATTAGCTGGTAGAAGTAGATTTCTTTCTCTTTTTTTCTCCCTGTAGGGGAGGAGGACAGCTGAAGAGAGAGTAATATTATTGATAGAGCAGAAAGCTTGCTGTCTTCTTCCATTTGGTAGTGTGAATTAGTGTTGCTCTGAATTATTTTTTTTTTGCCTGGGGCAGACTAGTTTCTCTTTTTAAACTCATCAGTCCCCATGGGTCTTGTATTATGCCAAGGACCAGGAAACCTGATGTGACTGGGTTTTGATGTGACAGCATATCTTTCTGCAAAGCCTTCAGCTAGGATTTGCAAGAACCACAATTTTTCACATAAAAATGAGGGCCAGTTCTTACTTTGTCTATGTAATTAGGCATTTGCTGCATATTAATGCTTTATTAGTAGGTGGTTTATTCTAGTGGTAGCTTGGGTCATGGCTACATGAATAAGGTAAGCTCAGCTGCCAATTGATAATGTGCTGGCTGCTTCATGACCCATGCTCTTACCTGCAGTACAGGGCTGAAACTGCCTTTATGCTCACACGTCTCTCCACTAAGCAGCATACCAATGGCCAAGGCAGGATACATCTGGACCCTTCAAGGCTATGATGGTATCTGACTTCCTCTATCACTACTATCACTACAAATATCAAAACAAGTAGGGAAAACAGGTGTTTTTTCTAAGTCCGTGCATAAGGTCAGGTGCAAGGCAAATGGTTCTGGCGTGTTAGCTTCCATTCCTAATGAGTTTAGGAATATCAAAAATAAATAGTGGAATCTTCAATTCGCTAGCTAAACTGAGAGGAAAAAAATTGGTAATTGTTCTTCTTAGATATGAGGCTTGAGATAAAAGCCTGATGATTCCTTTTTGATCTGCTGTAAGAGTAACTTAAACAAGTCTATGGACTCAATGAGATGCACCTCAGAGTCCTGAGGGAACTTTCTGATGTAGCTCCCAAGCCACTCTCCAAGACATTTGAAAAGTCATGGCAGTTGGCAGTTGGGTGAAGTCCTAGTGATTGGAAAAAGGAAAACATAAAAAGAGAAAGGAGGACCCTGAGAATTGTCAGGTTCACTGCTGTGCATGGGAAGGTCATGAAACACACATGTGTGTGTTTCACATCCCAGTGTGGGAGATTAGGGACCGGCCGCAAGATCTCGCGTTGTTACGGGCAGAGAGAACCCCTCCCCTTTACCGTTACTTAGCCCCGTGTGTTATTGACCGTTAACCCCTGTTATAAATGACCCTGTCTAACTGTTAGTAAATGCCATTTACCACCCACCACATTGGTGCATGCGAGTACTTGGACCAAGTGGCAAAGGGGGTTGCCTCCGTGCCGTTTCTGATCCAGGCCGTCATGCCTCAAGTGGAGGCAACAAAGGAGTGGCAAAGGGGTTGCTGCCATGCCATTCCCTATCCAGGTCATCGTGCCTTGAAGCAGAGGGAACAAAGTGGTGCCAAAACCTGGGACACACTGCCCTGGAGGTGGGGATCGCCTGGACGGGTGAACGGTGGCCGCAGCGGCTGGACCGACTTCGGCGGGGACGACGCTCCTGGACCAGCGAGGAAGAATGGAGTCACTCGGGAAGATAGTTTTTCAGGTTCATAGGCAGTGGGGGATTGACTGCAAGCCAGGGTATTTTGCCCTCGTAGTATCGAGGCTGATGCAGACTGGGGTTATTGGGCAGCCGGTGGATATTCTCCACCTAGAGATGTGGGATGGGTGTACCAAGGCCCTAGTCGAGGAGGCCGTGTCCTCAGGCTCGGGGCGGAACCTTAAATTATGGGGAAGAGTCATGCAGGCTCTGCAAAAAGTTCAGCGGAAGCGAGAAATGTGGAAAGCCGCACAGGACTGTTTGCTGGTGGGGCCCCGGCTGGGTGTGGGGGTGGCCGTGCAGACTGCGGACGATCATGAGTTTGTGGAGTGTGGGGATTTACAGCCACGGGGATGCTCTTCGCTGCTCCCGAGCTCAGGCGTGCCAGCTGCGGGAAAAAAGCAGCCATATTGGGACGGGCTGTTAGAGGAACCATGGGGGGCAGCCGTTAACTTGGAAGCACGGGGCGCTGCCGTTGACTCGGAGTCAGAGGGAGCCTGGGCAGGGCCTCTGCCTTATGCGCTGCAGGGTGGCAGGCCCCAGAGGGAGGGGGATGCAAACGCGGGCGTGCTCGGCAGGGACGAAGAAGGTCTGCAGGACAGCGCAGACATGCGCGGGTAAAAAAGAGGGGAAAGACATGGAGGGGGAGCTGACGCCGCACGGAGCACGCGTTTGAAATCTCATTCTTGCAAGACACTAGCCTGCCCCAGCAGGAGGTGGGGCGAGCCTAGAGGGAGGCAGCGGCCCAATGCAAAGAAAAAGGGGTGAGGTTGAAGCTTGACAAAAAGGTCCTGGAGCCCGGAACTCTCCAGTCAGTTGAGTTCCGGTCCCGAGTTGGACTCGAGCTGGGACGAGTAGTTCCACAAGTGGTCTATTGCTGATCCTGATCCCGATTCTGATGAAGAGGGAATGAGAGCACACAAGGGTAGCCATCACAATCCTCTGGCTTGGGTCAAGGGGAAAAAAGAACAAGCTCCTCTTACTGACTGGAGGAAAATAAAATTAGCATGTGCCGAGTGGGCCCCATCAGCCATGCTGCTGTCCGAGTAGGGGGGCTGGGTGGAAACCAGAGAACCTATACGCCGGTAAACCCTAAGGAGGTACAGGCAATTGTTAAAGCAATTGCGGACAGGGGGAGTAATTCAGCGATGGTCTCCACTCATTGATAGTGTTTTTGGAGGGGATGTCATGCTTCCATTTGACATCAAGCAAACATACAGATTAATTTTTGATGGGGCAGGGATGATTGTTTTCAAACAAGAATGGGAGGACAACTGTGGAAGGCAACTGGCCGTAGTGACTGGAGGAAACCACCCACTACATGGTTCCAGCATACAGAGCTTAATGGGCAGAGACCAAACTATGATCACTCCCCAAGCGTAGGCTGAGGGCCTTCGGGCCCATGAGGTCACGACAGCAACCCGAGTTGCCAGAGAGGCTATTCGCTCTGCATCTAAAGTTATTGCCAGACCATCACCATAGTCTGCTATAAAGCAGAGTGAAAGCGAAAGCTTCACGCAGTTTGTGGACTGCCTCCAGGCAGCACTTGACTCCTCAGCCCTACCATCAGAGGCAAAGGGCCCTGTGTTAGCAGAGTGCTTGCGCCAACAGTGTAATACCACTACCGAGGACATCTTACGGTCGCTACCGCCCAGGTCTACCATTGCAGACATGATTAGGCATGTTGTGAAAGAGGAGCATCTATCCCCAATTCAGGCAGCTGTCCACACTGTGATAACTAGCGTGCCCTTTTGGGTTGACGTGGGACCAGATGTCACCGTTATTCCAAACACTGGCCTTCACAATGGAAATTAGAGGAAGCCCCCATGGTAGGCGGAGTTGGAGGGCTGTCTCAGGCCCGAAAAAGCACCCAGCTGATAGCAGTAAGACTTTGCACTGAAAGGGGACCGAGGAGAACCATCACCCTTTCCCCATGTCATGTCAGAATGTCCACCCTTGCTAGGGAGGGATGCCCTAACCGTGTTGGATGTCAGAACGACAAATTTATTCTGAGGGCCACTGCCGCATCCCCGCAGCTACCCATCAAATTAACACGGAGATCACTGGACCCAGTATGGGTCGAGCAGTGGCCCTTATCAAAACCTCAAATGACTGCCCTTCTTGAATTAATTACCCGGGAGCTGCAGCGAAACCACATTGAACCCTCCACAAGCCTGTGGAACACCCCAATCTTTGTTATACACAAATGGTCAGGTGAAAGCTGCCCTCTCTTACACGACCTACGAGAGGTGAACAAAAAAGTCCAGCCGATGGGTCCTGTACAAACTTTGTTACCAATTAATTCAATGGTACCAAGAGGACAACCCTGTGCAGCGCTTGATATCAAAAACTGCTTCTTCTCCATCCCCCTGCACGACGAAGACGAAGAACGGTTTGCCTTTTCCATCACCTTCCCGAACAGCCAGCGGCCCAACCTGCACTTCCAATGGCGAAGTGGAAGTGGTATTGCCTCAGGGAATGGTCAACTCCCCTGCTATTTGCCAAATCACAGTGGACTGAGCACTAGTGCCAGTCTGGCAGAGTGATCCCACCGCAACTGTTGTTCAGTACATGGATGACATCCTGATTGCCACACCATCAACAAGCCAAGTAGACCGGCTAGTGTCTGCAGTCTCAGGGACCTTGAAAGCAAATGGGTTTGAATTTGCGAGTACAAAGATAAAAAGGGGCCGTGCATGACCTTTTTAGGTATGGGAATCTCGCATTCCTACATAACTCCTCCCCAAATAAAAATCCGCCGAAACGTCAAGATGCTCCACGACATGCAGCAGCTGGTAGGATCCCTACAATGGCTCCATAACATGATCCCTCCTGAGGTCATGGACCCCCTAAACAACCTCCTAAAAGGGAAAAACCCATGGGAACAAAAGACCCTGACACCAGAAGCGGTAAGCTCGCTCGATTTTATTGAACGTTAGATGTCGGTGAGCACGCTCGCCAGATGGGACTTGAACGTGCCGGTCAATTTGTAAAGAAAGGGGGAGTAGAAGCGCTAGCCCAAGGACCCCCCGACAAAGCCCAACCAATACAATGGGTGGTCTTGGGAAAACCATCACGTGCTTTTTCTCCGGGAATTGAGTGCCTTAGTAGCCTTATTATGAAAGGCAGGAAACTTGCCCTGAGGCATTTGAGCATTGAACCCATCAGGATATATCTGCCCTTCTGTAAACAGCTTTCCACACAGTCATCAACAATATCAGAGCACCTAGCCATAGCCCTTGCTGGATTTGGAGGAGAAACTTGCTAAGCAGCAAAACCTCCTTGGACGCAGTTGCTGACGATTGTCGACATTGACGTCCCACCAAAGATAATTGACCAGCCGTGAGCAGGACCCACAGTCTTCACAGATGCGTGTTCGTTAACCTCTACTGCAGCGGTGGTATGGCAGTCAGGAGAGCAGTGGCGTTGTGTTAAAACAACAGATACTACGCTTTCAGTCCAGCAACTCGAAGCAGCTGCTGTGGTACTAGCGTGGACTGTTCCCAGAAGAACACCTTAAAATTGTGACGGACTCTATATTTGTGGCCAAGCTCTGTCTAGCCATGGCTGGACCCGGCGTGTCAGTGTCCGCAGTGGCGATGATGCTGGAAGAGGCACTTTGTTCGCAAAAAGGCACCGTGTCTATCATCCATGTCAACAGCCACAATCCAGTTAAGGGAGTCTTTCAGATCGGCAATGACAAGGCAGATGCTGCCACAAGAGGGCTGTGGACCCTGAGAGATGCCCGCCAACTACATGAATCCCTTCAAATCGGAGCTAAAGCACTTGCAAGGAAATGTGGGATCTCAGCTGTTGATGCGAAGCACATCGTCGCCTCATGTCCCCACTGCCAAAAATCACCACTGTGGTCCAGTGGCGTCAACCCTAGAGGCCTCAAAGCCACAGAAATATGGCAGACAGACTTTACATTGTGTCAGCTGCTAAAACCCCGAGCATGGCTTGTGGTGACTGTGGATACCTATAGTGGAGTGATTGTGGCCATGCAACATCAAAAAGCAGACTCCAAAGCAACCATCCAACATTGGTTAACGGCCATGGCATGGCTTGGTGTTCTGAGGCAGATCAAAAGGGACAATGGCACAAATTTTATCTCAAAATCGATCCAAGCATTTGTTTCAAAATGGGGTATCACTTTAGTACATGGCATTCCATACAATAGCACCAGGCAGGCCATTGTTGAACGGGAAAACCAAACTTTGAAACCTAAATTGGAGGTGTTGGCAAAAACAGAGGGTTTTACTAATTCCATTTCCCTGAAAGACCAAGCGCGTATCCTAGCAACTACCCTGCTGGCATTAAATCAGTTCCCTAGGGGAGATGAGACAAAAAGCCCTGCCCAGAGACACTGGGCCACCCAAGCACTAGAGGAAGGCCCACAGGTCATAATTAAAAATGAACTAGGAGAATGGGAACAGGGTTGGAGACTGGTACTCACAGGGCGAGGGTATGCTGGCGTTAAGAAAAATGGTAAAATTAAATGGTGCCCGCTTAAGTCTGTCAAACTGGACCTTCAGGGCAAAAGTGATGAAACTTGTGAAGTTTATTTTGCAGGACTGAATCCTTAGATGCCCTTGCAACTCGTATACCCCACTTCCTGAAGGCTGCCACAAATTGTCGAGCAGCCCGGCAGCAGACCATACCAGGGTCGTGAGAAACTCTATGGCCGAACTGAAAGAAAGACTGGCACAGAGAAGGACTGGGAGAGAGGCTCAGCAGGAATGGGTTCAGTCATGGTTCAAAGTTACGGAGGGATTCAATTGTATAATGGTTTGATTGATCTTTCATCCTAAAGTTTCCTATTCATAATTGCTGTTTTTGAGAGTCTTGCTTTAAAATGTAAGTGATGTCCATCAATTAGAGTTCGAGCTCTGGCCAAGTTCTAGCTGTACTTGAATGGAATGATTGCCAATCAGCCCAGAGGTTTTCTGCATCAAAAAGTATTCAAGTCCTTTTGGCTTGGCAATTTGACCATATATGACAGCTGAGCCTGTTTTCAAAAGGAGTTTGGAGAAACATGAATCCAGACATCAGTTCTCCAGTTCTCTCTTGTTTTAAGGTTCATCAGCTGTCGCAGACTCTGGGATGATAGTTCAGTGTAGTCATCAGTAATTGTATGGTTTCAGATGTGTTATTAGTTATGTGTGTTATCTGATTGATTTCTAATTGCTGTTATCTTACATTTCCCTATGACTGAAACAGAGCAGATCAATGTTTTATTTTCACATCAGGACACATTCTTCAGCATCCTGCTCCATCCAGATGGGGCTCCTCCAGTTGCATTTTACGTCCCAGGCATCAACAGGGAGAAGCCTCTGCAAAAGTGCCAAAAAACTGAGGAAGAAGCCCTGCAAAGATATTTTGAGTCATGGTTCGGTCAGTCCCCATGACTAGCCGCCCTTGGTTCCACCTTATTAGGCCTTCTCGCTGTGATGCTCCTGGCATTGATTTTGGGCCTTACATTTTAAACAAGTTAGCAATGTTCATTAAAAACCAATCAGAAAGAGTTAACATTTTGTTTGTTAAACACTTACAGTTGCTTTGAGATGAGCTTGTTACGGAAATGTTGCATTGTTTTTACCAGTTGTCAGTTTTTTACCACGTATTTGCTAGCCTTTATGTTTTTATAATCTTTATACTTTCTATGTTTTTAATTAATCATAAAAGGGGGGGGAACTGTGGGAGATTAGGGACCGGCCGCAAGGTCTCATGTTGTTACGGGCAGAGAGAACCCCCCCCCCCTTTACCATTACTTAGCCCCGCGTGTTGTTGACTGTTAACCCCTGCTATAAATGACCCTGTCTAACTGTTAATAAATGCCATTTACTGTCCACCACATTGGTGAATGTGAGTACTTGGACCAAGTGGCAAAGGGGTTGCCACCGTGCCGTTCCCAATCCAGGCCGTCATGCCTCGAAGTAGAGGCAACATCCCAGAAATTATGTTAAAGCACATGGAGGACAGGGGAGTGATTCAGGACAGCCAGCACAACTTCACCAAAGACAAATCCTGCCTGACCAACCTGGTGACTTTCTACAATGGAGTGACTCCATCACTGGACAAAGGAAGGGCTACAGGTGTCATTTGTCTGGACTTCTGTAAGGCCTTTGACATAGGTCCCACAATATACTTCTCACTAAATTGGAGACAGATGGATTTGATGGATAAGAAGATAGTTAGACAGTCATATCTAGAGGGTAGGGGTCAATGTCTCAGGGGTCATATCAGTGACAAGTGGTGTCCCTTGGGGGTGCATACTGGGACCAATATTTTTAATATCTTCATTAATGGCATGGACAAAGGGGTCAAGTGCAACCTTAGCAAATTTGCTGATGACACCAAGCTGGATGATGTGGTTGACACACTGAAGGACGAGATGTCATCCAGAGAGACCTGAACAAGCTTGAGGAATGGGCCCATGGAAATCTTAAGAGGTTTAACAAGACCAGGTATGAAGTGCTGCCTCTGCCTTGGGGCAATCCTTGGTACCAACACTGGCTGTTGGATGAACATATTCTGCTGAGAAGGACTGGGAAGCACTCATGACTTAGAGGCTGGACATGAGGCAACCATGGGCACTCACAGCCCAGAGAACCAAACATGTCCTGGGCTGCATCCAAAGCAGCCTGGGCAGCAGGGCCAGCAGCCCCATCCTGGTCTAGTAAAATATGTCCCTGTACATAGCAGAGGGGATGGAACAATCTGATCTTCAAGGTCTCTTCCAATGCAGGCCAGTCTGTGAGTCTATGATTCTATGACATATTGATAGCAGCAGCCACAGCAATGAAATTTTTAAAAATAATAAATAACCATACCATAACCAGAACAACAATAATTTGTAATGGAAGTTGTTTTTACATCAGTACATTGGCTTCTATGAAAAAGAAGAGGTGGCATGACATAAATATGGGAGTCTTTTACAAATATTGCTCATAATCAAGCCAAGAATTAAAAGATAAGCAATGCAGCTGAAGCACATTAAAGACAGATTATTCTGGTTGTATGCCCTTGTGCATATTCCTTATTCAGAGTGCAAATAGACTGAAACAGACATGTACCTGCAGCAACAATGATTGCAGGGGAAAACAGTGTTTTAGATGCAAAGCTAATTGCAACTGTTTAAATACCAGTGGAACATTCTACAAAATAAGAGTTTCAGTTAATAACCTTTCTTTTTCTACCAGTTTTCTCTGCATGATTTCTGACTTTGGTGTCAGATTTGTGGCAAAATGGTTCTGAAGGTAAGAGCAATAAACTGAAACACAATAAATTTGTATAGGCCAGGGAACAGTGATGGCTTAATTGCTACTTTAGTGAAAAGGCTGCATCCATTATGTTAAATTATCAAAAATAACACCCACTGTAATTTATCAAAATCTTAACAATTACTCCATTAAAAAAAAATCAACAATTTTAACATTACAATGTTTGGGATAATAAAAGTCAGGAGAAGTAGCGTGAAGTACAGTACAGAGGTGGTAGAGATAGGAGCAGGTATTTGTCAGTCTTGCCTGTTCTTACAGCTTTAATTCTGGTGGCTGGAAGACTAAGGACAAAAATATTTGTGTCCATTCCAAATGAAGGGAAAATGGAGGAATTGTCATGGCTAGGGATGAGGCTTTGAGGACAGGAACTTCAGTCCTGACTCTTACATGCTCTTAATAGTTCTGCTTTCTCTTTTTCTGATGCACAACATTTACAATGCAAAGGTTAAGGCCCTGTGAAGGCAGGTTTTGTTGCTCAAGCTAGGTAACTGCAAACTTAAGCTTTACCAGGGTGTGGGTGATCTCTGCCTGTGTGTTTCTGTCCTTTAGACCTCATCTAGCCAAACTCTGAAAGTAGCAGCCTTTACTAATACCGTGGTTTTCCAGAAAGCCATTTATGGGTATCTGGATATTTGAAATACTGCAAATGATCTTTCCACACGGCATTGCAGACACACAGGTGAATATTGATAGATCCTTTCTTTCTCAGTAGAGGAGGAAAACCTCACATGAACCCGATGTTCACTCCTTTGAAACCTCTGCTTTGACTACCAGAAATAGATGAATCGAGAGTGGTAATACCTGCCATCTCCCTACTGCCATGACCAGCACAACCTGAGGAATTTACTCTGATTGCTTTTAGGAAAATAGCCACAGAAGGTAGGAAACTGAGGCATGCAGAAAATTTCCAAAGATGGAAAGACTTAGGAAATAAAAGGCCAAAGTTGTTAAAGTCAGACATAGCTGTACAAAGAGCCTTAAACTTTGATTTCACCATGTGTATATGTTATCATGCAAATATCTTACAACTGCCTTACTCATGCTTTAAGAAAGGATAGTGAAATAGAAACAGTAGGAAAAAAGCTATGACAGAGAATGGCATTTCCATCTAGAACTTTGAAAATATTATAAAACAGAATTTTGAAACAAAGTTTTGCAGTGACTGTATCTCCCTTGCCCAGGTATGTGTTTCTAGAGCATAAATATTTACTTACATGCATGTGTATATAAACATGTGTGTAAGTCCATGTGCATTTGCATGGTAGTACACAATTGAAGCAATTAATTACATTTAATAGCAATCCATAAAATGAAGTGTCTTGAAAGGCGCATTGCAAATCCTGCCATAATAGCAATTTAATTAAAAATTTGTATTTTTCCTAACTCTGCATTAAAAATCTAGTGAAAACATTTCTGAAATTGGAAGAAACCATTCTAAACATCAGCAGAAATTAATATTTTATTAAAATCATAACAATGCCTTTGAAATCCTCAACAGGAAAATTATGAATATTTACAGATATGCTTTCATTATATACTGTTATTTTGAGGAAAAAAGTTCAGACTTCCTGTGGAGCTTTAAAAATACCATCATACATTCAAATCTAAAATAATTGGGACATATGTTTCTCAAAAAAACCCCAGAAAATGAAGAGCTTCAAGTATTTTTTGACATCTCTTTTGCAAACACCTAAAAGCAATCTGGAGTTAGCCCCAGTTCCTCACTTCTGTATTAATACAGAGAATGATGAAAAACATCTCTAATTCCCTCCACACCAAATCCTAACTTGGAATCTTTTCTTAACTGAAACTTGTGCTAGAATTATTGCAGTTTCTGAATCCTGTTTTCTTGGAGATTTACAGCTACATAGTCTCCAAACCGTATTTGCTGAATTTACTGAGTTAACTCTTCTGTGCAATAGGCCAACACATTTTTGCAAATGTGATGCTCAATCAACAGGAGAAAAATAAAAGACCTCTTTTAAAATGCTGCAAGGATGAAGATAATTACAGAGCAGAGCTCTTAAACATTTTTCACTCAGTGAATTACATGCTAGTTGAAAAACACAGAGCTAAAGCACAGGAAAATGTAGTGTGTGAAATGTTGTTCAGAGGAAGAAATGTAACAATAATTGGCATTTAAAAAAAAGCAATCCAATACACTTCTATGACGTCTCTAGCAGTTGATGAGCGCCTAGTCAAATTTGCGATGTAAATTCTGTTTATATGTGGCACATTCACACATATGTCCAAAAAGTATTCAATTAGTGACTATATCCTTCCAATCTTTAAAGATAAAATCCTTGTGAATAGCTTTTAAATGGAAAAATCAGTGTTGTACCCTGGGTTCAGATCTTGGTCCATTCTCAGGGGAGATATAGGGTCAGATGAGGGTTTTTGCAGTCAGATGAGGGTTTTAGTTCAAAAATGCACCTCAGCTATAGTATGCTATAGAAGAAGTTGAATTGTGACTCACATCAGTTGGGCAAGTCTCTGAAGAGGGATCACACACTCGTGGCATGAGGGAACATAAACCTCTATAGCCTATGAAAAATTGTTATGTGCAGAGTTGATCTGTCCTCGGTTGCAAAGTATGTCATGCACTTTGCCAGAGAGTACTGAGAAGAATAAGACATAACTTGCAAAATTTGAATTTAGCAAAGTATTTCCTGGTTGGTGCTAAGAAAATATTTGGCAAAAGAGTTGAACTGCTTTTTGATTTTAGCTAGAAATACAGATATTCAGTTCATGCAATAGCAGTTTCTCAAAGATACCAGTAAGTCAGGGTGATGGCCATAAAATTAATGCTCTTCAAAATAAAAGATTGAATGTTGCTTCATACTCCCAGTTTTTCCCCTTCTACTACAGAGTAATAATGATTTACTAGTACTCTACCGTGGCATTGTAATAATGCTTTAGAAGCATATCTGTTAAAATCCACAATTCCAACAGCCAAGAGGTAATTTATAAGTTTTTCTTTTTTTTATCATTTGGACATCATGAAACCACAACTAATTGTCCTAAAGCCACAGTATTAATCTTTTGCTGCCCTTTAAGAGTAATTTTTGTTCCTTTAACTTCTTATTTAAGTATTGATAAAAGCAGCTGCCAGAAAAAAAATACCCTTTATCTTATGTTTCATGAAGGAATAACAAAGGGTTTTTCAAGGCAAAAACAAAACCACAAAACCATCATTTCTTCTGTGGCTAAACAGGGCAAGTTTTGATATTTTCTGTTCTGATAATCATTACAACATAAAGCAGATTAAACTCAATTTGCAAGTACTGATAGATGGGAAATTTTACAGGGTTCCCCCTGACACCCTGAGCAAAATAATTGTTGGAGTTTCCTTGATCTTGGAAATGTGGCAGGAGAGAGAGAGGAATCTCACTGCGCAAAGTCCTTTTGCCTCCATTAAGGGGGTTGTTACTTCTGCTAACCTTAGCTTTCCATGGAAAACAGACAGCTTGATAGTAGAGGAGTGTAAGTATTCTTAGATCCAATGGTTGAATAAAGACAGTTTTAAACAATTATAATTAAATTCAGAAAGTAGAAAGGAAGATCAAATAGCTGTGATGCAGGCCACAAAAAAATGGGGTTTACACAGGTGATATGAGAATCCCAGATATTGAAAGGACATGAAGTTCCTTCACATCTAAGGCTGGTTAATTGAGGTCACATAATTAAATATTACAGCTGGCAAGGAGGACAGCAAGTGATACTGCTTTTGGCATAGAGCTGCTGTGGATATTATTGGTAGCCCCACATAGAGATTGCTAGAGAATAATAATACATTTTAAGTTATAAATAGACAAGTGCTATCAGATTTTATGAATTTTGAATTTTCAGTAATTTGTAAGTGTATTTCTATTAAAGAAATCCTGCAGCTGGGAGTGATGTCTATGCTACAAGACTACTTATCAATCAGTGTTCATTAGGTCATTATGTAGGTGCTAAATTGACAAGCAGTACTGGGAGTGGTTTGCTTCTGAAATTGATTAAAAATACTATACATTACACTCAAAATGTATTTTGACTTTTTTATAATATATCATAGAATGTTTGGATTGCAGTGGACCTTAAACATCAGTTTAAGTTCCAACCCCCTGCCAAAGGCAGGGGCATCCTTCACTAGACCAGGTTGCTCAGAGCCTCATCCAAAATGTTCTTGAACATTTCCAGGGATGGGGCATCCACAAACCTCACAGCAAAGAATTTCTTCCTAATATATAAATTAAACTTACCATCTTTCATTTAAAGTCCTTTCCCTTTGTCCTGTCAATACACACTCTTGCAAAAAGTCTCTTTCCATCTTTCTTGTAGGCTCCCTTCAGGTTCTGGAAGGTTGTGATTAGGTCACCTCAAAACCTTCTCATCTCCAGGCTGAGCAATCTCAATTCTCTCAGCCTTTCCTCACAGGAGAGGTACTCCTTCCCTCTAATCATGTTTGTGACACTCCTCTGGACATGCTCCATCAGTTCCATGTCCTTCCTGTGCTGGGACCCCAGAGCTGGATGCAGGGTTCCAGGTGGGCTCTCACCAGAGCAGAGCAGAGCAGAGGGGCAGAATCCCCTCCCTGGCCCTGCTGCCCACGCTGCTTTGGATGCAGCCCAGGACACGTTTGACTTTCTGGCTGTGAGTGCCCATGGCTGGGTCATGTCCAGCCTCCCATCCACCAGCAGCCCCAAGTCCTTCTCCGCAGGGCTGCTCTCCATCTGTTCATCCCACAGCTTGTACTGGTACTGGGGGTTTCCCTGACTTTGAACTTGGTCTTGTTAAACCTCAGAGATTTTCATGGGCCCATTCCTTGAGCTTGTCCAGGACTCTCTGGATGGCATCCTGTCCCTTGGGTGTGGCAACTGGACCACTTGGTGTCATCAGCAAATTTGCTAAGGGTGGACTTGATCTTTTCACCTCGTCATTAAGGAAGATATTAAATAACACTGGTCCCAATATGGTCCCCTGAGGAACATCACTTGATGTCCCTTGGGATGCTGAGCCATTGACCATTACCCTCTGGATGTGTCTCTCCAATAAGTTCCTTATCCATTTAACAGTCCACTCATCAAATCTATCTCTTTCTAGTTTAGAGAGTAGGTTGTAGTGGGGGACTTGTAAAGATAATTTGGTTCACCTAAGTGTTGGGCTTGATTACTGCTGTGGACCCCTAACTAAGACTATCCTGTGGTTCTGTGACTTCTCTACCTGTGTTTGCTGTACTGCTTCAGGTGAAGATGAACAATGAGGTTTAACAGTATGACTACTCAGCAACGGAGAGGAGAAGGTATGCACTCTACCCCCAACTGCCAGATGAAAATACTTCTACAAATAGTTTCCTTCTAGTCAGCTGTACCAAAAGGAAGAAACTGGAGAAAGTAAAATGGTGTTTCTCCCAAAAAAAATGCATTTGTATCATGTCTTCTCAAAAAAAGAAGACAAAGTATTTTTTTCTCTGAGTACTGAGAACTACTTATCTCTGAGTGCTTCATGGTTTAGACAGTTTTGGGGCAGCTTATCCACAGTGTCTTTCTCCCAAGTACAAGACAGACAAAAAGCTACATGAGTTAAAATTTCAGTATTAATTCAATTAACTGTCCTGAGGTAAAGAATATTTTATTGTCTCTGAGAATGAGCTATCCATGGTTGGAGTTATTTGATTATTAAAAGAAGTCTGTCATAAAATCAAATATTTTGTTTGGGCTTCTCTAGCATGGAATTATTTGCAAAGTTTGAGGAAAAAGCCTTTCTTACATATCTGATTTTTAGTGAATTTTAAGCCACTAAATATAAGGTAACCCAAAACATAACCAATAGCATTTTACGGACTTTGATGTTGATGGTGTCTCTTTTTTTTTTTTTTTTTTTAATGTGTTAGTACTGGATAGGTAGCTGCCTTTCCCCGCACTCTGCTTTTCTCTCCATTATTTCTTTATATTGTTTCAGGATGTGAAGATGGAAAAGAAACAGTGGGTCATCTGGCCTTACATTTGCTACCACCAGACTTCAAATATTTCTGTTACAGGACTGTGGACATTGCAGTTCACAAGAATAGACTGAAGAAGAGAAGGAAGTAGCAAAATACCTACTTTCTGTTGCAGACTCTATTTCTTTTGCTGAAAATGTCAGATATGACAATAGCATTTTCTTTTCTATTTCTATTATTCTGTTATCATATTATCTCTGCTGTTGAAGGAAAACTATCCCCAACAAAGGGGAGTTTTGAGCAGGAAAAATATCCTCAGAACATTATTCCTCCATTGAGAAAACAAAGTCAAATAATCCCTGATAACAGCCTTTACTTGGACTGCCACCAATGATAAGAAGAGAATAAATAAACTCTGACAGTGGACTGTCAAAAAGGCAGGAAGGATTTGCATAAAGGTGACTAGCTGGTGTGACCACGTCTAATTCAGTACACAAAATATAATTATAGACAAAAATTTTAACAGTACAATGTGATGTAAAAGAGTGCACATCTAAATGTACCTAAGTCTGCAAATGCTCAGTGCATGAGAATACTCTCAGTCATAGCAGGTACCTATGATAGCTATTCCAGGATGAGCAGCAAGCACTACCCAGGAGTTCAGCACATATATTGAGTAAACATGAAAAGAGATCCCCATTTATTGCTTTATTCCTTGCTAAAGGCAGTAGTTCTAGTCTGAGCATGAAACCTAATAGTGAGACAAACTAGAAAAAGAACCCCACTTTTGACACTTACTGACCTCCTCTCTTATCAACAAACAAGTGTCATATCAAGGCTCCTTACAGCTCCCAAGATGACAATAGCTATGCTGCTACACTTCAAAAATACCACAGCTGAATAAAGTCAACCAACAGCAATAGGACTGCTATCACCCAGCTTCACACAGGGAAAGAAGTGGTGCCATGGTTTAACTCCAGCTGGTAATTAAGTACCATGGAGCTGCTGATCATTTCCCACATACCCCCACGAAGGGAAGAAGGATATGGAAAGAAAGGTAAGCCTCATGGGTTGAGATAAGAACAATTGAATAATTGAAACAAACCAACCAAAACCAATAATAATAGTGATGATGATGATGATGATGATGATGATGATGATGATGATGAAACAGTAATAATGAAAAGAATGATAATCATCATCATCATCTTCATCATGATGTAACAGAGTCCAAGAGAAACAAGTGATGAATAATAAAATTGCTCACAAACCAGTGGCTGATGAAGAGTGTGCTCCCAAATGTCAGTCAGCCACTTTCCAGGCAATTAATTGTGTTTATATACCACACACAACTTTCCATGGTAAGGAATATCCCTTTGGCTAAATTCAGGTCACCTGTTTCAGCTGTGTTCCCTCACAAGAACTTACTAGCAGGGCATGAGACAGCAAAAAGTCTTTGACTTAAATATTAAGTGCTACTTAGCAAAAAAAATCAGTGTTATCAACATTATGCTCATACTAAATCCAAAACACACCACTGTACCACTTACTAGGAAGAAAAAGAACTCTATCCCAGATGGAACCAGGACAGGTGGACAGGGAGACAAATCTAGTAGTCTTGAGCACTGAGTCGAAGTAGCTATTGTATCTTCATTATATGCACATTTAATTCCTGAGCTCCCGATGCCTATATAGCAATATATAAGATATACACTTAACCCCCCCATATATACATATGCATACATTGAACATACATATAAATATCCCTTTGTCCAAAAACACTGTGAAACCATGGGGAATAAGATTTCTGTGTAAGTGATACCCTTTAAAAAGGAGGTAGAAGTTTGAAAAAGAGCCTCTGATCCACTGGAAGTAACTGACAAGCTATTTTGCTTGAATAATACATCACAGTCTGAAGCTAAATTCATGCTGATTATTCATGTGGATGCTTCCCAGGGTGATGAAACCCTGCAAACTCTGAGATGTGCCATTTCAGTTGTGGTTGCCATGGGTATTATAATTTTACAAGGCAGGTGAAAATAGAATAGTCACCTCCAAAAATATCAAAGGTAAAGGAGTAAAGAGAGCTATGTCAGAAAAGTCTGGTCCTCTAGCCATATGTACCTGCTTACATGGACATTTGTATTATCCATCTACCCACACAGAACATCATGTGTTCATGGGTAGAACTTTCTCTATAATGGGAAATTGTCACTCTGTCACCCTTGATAAACTATGACTCCTGTGATGCCATGACTGCCAATGACTGCCAATTCTAAATAGATAAATAAAATTTTTTACCTAATATAGAAACCTTGTATTCAGAGATCTGGGGTCTGATCTTATTCAGATCTATTCAGAGTTTTTGATCTGAACTGGTGTGTGATGGATCTCACTATGAAACTGTAGGGGTGCTTACCACCATGTTCCATGTGTGTCCATGAAGCAGAAGCAGCACAGTATGACAATTCAGATAGTCTTTCAACAGCTCCTCAGCATGACTGAAAAGACTGTTGACTCAAATCCTTTGGTGCTGAGCTTTCCAGATTCCTTCTAGCATTCCTTATAAAGATTGTGATGGATGAAAACTTGGGCACTGTGGGAACATGCCACTGGTAAGCTTTCTGGGATCAAGAGTCTCTATCTTAGGTCTTCAGTGGGTACACCTAAATCTGTTTATCATGGTTTGCATTGTTTCCTTATCTTTTCTTGAGGCCAGACATTTGTATTTATGACTGAAGAAATGTTAGGAATTATTTGTTTTTTACACATGGGTTTCTCCAGAGGCTCCATTACATTAATCAATATGTCAATATGGTGTTCTTCAGATTGCATATGTCATCTTTGAGTACCCAGTTACTTGAACTTATTTAAAAAACATCTTGCCCTTTTCTGAAATACTGGAAACAAAAGGGTATTCCTAGTAAGACTCCAATGAATTGGCTGTACCATGTGCTTCCCTGTTGTCAAGACACTCAAGAATGCATAGCTTTTGCAATTGAAAAATTATTGAATATATAAAGTTATCTGGTCTGATATCCAGCTCAAAGCAAAACCAACTCTGAGGACAGATCAGGTGGCTCCAGTTGTCGAGTACTCCATTTGGAGTAGCTCCAAAGACATTCCAGCTGATTTGAGCAACCTGTTCTGACACTTGACCACCCTTACTGTGGCTTTTTTTTGTTGTATCTAATCAGAAATTCCCTCAATACAGATTTGTTCATGGCTTCTTATCCTTTTACTATGTACCTCTGAAAACAGTCCATCTCTATAAAAATAATCAGTCATCAGTTACTTGATTTGTCCATGTTCTTGTCTGTAAGTCTGAAAGAACATAAAGGATAGTTATATTTCTTCTGGTCTGCACCAAAGTTTGTCCTTGCCTCATCACAACCTACACAACGACGCTGCTGAGAACTGTTGGACTGAATCTTTGTTAACGTGTCAGCTTCTGCAGTGCTAGATGGAACCATGTGAGCCCTGTATCTCTAGGTGTCATTCTCTTCCAATCTTTGGGTGGGTGGGGGGGTCTTATCTGCAATTGTCATTCTGTCTACCTGTTTACTGTGTTCTGTTTCGGGCCACTCACTGCAAGAAAGGCATCTACATGTTGGGGTGTGTCCAGAGAAGGACAATGAAGCTGGTGAAAGGACTAGAGCACAAGTCTTATGGGAAGTAGGGGTTGTTTGGCCTGAGAAAAGAGAAAAGGTTGGAGAAGACATTATTGCTATCTCTCTAACTACCTGAAAGGAGATTGTATAGAGGAGGAGGTCAGTCTCAACACAATAAGCTGAGAGGAAATTGTGTCATGTTGCACCAGAAGTTTAGATTGGTTAAGGAAAAATTTCTTCACTGAAAAGCCTGTCAAGCATTGAATCAGACTTCCCAGGAAAGTGATTGAGTCTCCAGCCCTGGAGACATTTAATAACTGTGCAGATGAGACACCCAGGAACATGGTTTTGTAGTGGCCCTGGCAGAATGAGGTTAATGGTTGGACTTAATGATCTTAAAATCTTTTCCAATGTAAATAATTCTGTAAGTATATTTATCATGGAGTGAAAAGAAAAGTGTGTTCATTTTCATAAATGAAACAAGTAGAAGGTAGAATAACACAAGTAGAAATAACTACAGGAAATCTCATATGAACATGAATCTTTTTGCTTCTGAAAGCAAGATAATTTCATGCCAAACTGCCTGGATGCCTGAGGAATTCAATTGATTTTCACATCTGAAAGTTCATTTTATTCATTCCTCACTTTTAAACACTTCCTTAAAAAAATTCTAACATGCTCAGTTTTAACTGAACATCTTCAGAACTATTATTAGCTCAATTTATTTTCTCGGGAGTGTTACCATAATTGCTAAGCAGATGCAGCAAATCTGGTTTATAATCCTGTTATTTTATGTAAATTAGGATTAGCTGGATGCAAAGAATATATACCATGGTTTAATTTCTTATTTTCATCAATGCTATCAGAATTTTATTTTATATTAAAAAGCACAAAATTTCTAACATGTTTAACCCTGCAAAGAATCTTGAAACTGCAACTTAATTTCATACATATCAAGTCCCAGACGTTTCCAGTCCACTTCCTCAAGGAAATATATATCCCACTTTCTGTAACTATTTGTCTTTAGAAAAAAATGGTGATTGGAAAATGGACTCTGTTGACCTTTATTAAGTTAAAAAAAAGCTAAAAAAGTATATTTTCGTTCTAAAGCATAAGAAGGAATCTCAGCAGTTACAGGTGAGATGTTCCATACCAAGTATTCTCTGATGTTCTTCCTGCATGGGGTACCATAGAGGTAGAAATAAAAAGTCAAATTCAAAGAAGCTATTGTTTACCTCACTGAGATAGTCACATATTTTGTGGTATTACTGTCTGCTTAATATAAACTAGGATTTTGTTTGTTTGTTTTTGGGGTTTCTTCCTTTGTCAGTGGTCTCATACAGTAAGTCAAAAAGTCCTGCCCCTGATTTTTTTAGGATTCTGGTCCAAAGCATCTAAATGGAATAAAATGTTCCCTCTTGAATTAATTTTGTATATGTAAGTGAAATAATAGAACATTATCTGCTGCTGGTCTCCATGAGATTCAGTGTAGCTGAGTCATAGCCAAAAGTATTTAATAAAATGTGCTACACTTTTTGTCAGCTACAGCAGAAAGCTTGTACACTCACTTTTTGGGCCAGCCATTGTCTGTCCTTGTGTGGAGTTTGCTTCTGCTGTGGCAAGGCTGAGGCCCAGCAGCAAGTGGCATTCCTCAGAAGCAGTGTCATCCTTCATGTACTAGGGAGGCAATGCAGCCATGCCTGCTGCACCTTTTCTAAGGGTAGTGAGTTTTGATAGCCATCAATCAGCTGTTTGTGAACTTTAAATGATAAAAAGAGAGGAAGAAAGGCAGTAGTAGTGAAAAGACACAAGGCCTTATGGCATGAATGTCAAAGGACTGTTGATTAGCACTTATACAGACAAGGTATTGTGACGGTAGAGGGGCAAATATAATTTCTGATATACTGTGCAAATCAAAGCCTTCCAGTGACATGAAAAACAGACTAATATGAATAGTACACTGATAATTGCCTGGCTTTCCTGCTTCATCCATCCCTTCCTATCTTTATATGTCAGAAGAAGCAGAAATTTTCTGAACAGGACTTTCTGAGCAAGTAGGAATTCTCCCATTTCCTTAGGGGCAATTCAGGTCCCCTTAAAATTACAGAATTCTAAAGTGGCTGCTAAGAGTACCCTCGTTGTTCTGCAGCTTGTACTAAGAAAAAATTAAAACTGACTATTACAAGACATAGATTGAGATTTTTCAATAGTTTCAGCCACCGATAAGGACAAGTGAAAACCCAGAACACAAGCCTTTTGCAGAAAACACCCTTTCTTTTGATTGAATGCCTTTTGAAATTGCCCTCATTATGGTGCAAGGTAACATACAGTGCGGTTGCCTCTCAAAGTGACCCTGCTAGAGATTGCCACTTGTGAGAAAATCCATTCAAAAGTGGAGGCTGGATTAAATTGTCTAGTAGGTCAAATGGCACTAGTTAGAGAAATGAAGAGAGGTGCTTCAGTCCAACAATTCTCTGGGAAGTTAAGCAACAATAACAAATTCCATGAATACAAATGCACAAAGAACAGAGATGAAAAACTGCAAGAGGCGGGGGAGAAAGATCTCCAAATTCTTCCTCCTTCCAGGCTCCACTGAGTAGAAGCAGCTCTTCAGTCCTTGAAGAATGATGAGATCTCAGAAAATAAACACGCCATGTAGTCTGGAAACACTATTTTGAGACCTTTAAAAAGTTACTTTCATCTGTGGTGTCCCTGGATTATCTCACTATTGTCAGGGTTGTACTGCAGCCCACAAGTAGAGTTTTTGAATCACCTGTCAACAGTAAAGTCTGGCTGGTACAGTAGGGGTGTCAAAAAGAAGCCCTGTTCTCTCTGATCTGTCAAAGCCCAGTGAAAGACTCAGCTCAGTCTATGGGCAAGAAAAAAATAGATGAAGAAAACGCAGGGCTCTAGTATTATTGACTCTAGTCACTCATGAATGGACAGTCATTTTGGTGTGCCTCCACACTCTGCAGATGTCAATGCATTCAACAATCATCTTTCCCCTAAACACATGGCAGTTTTCCTCATTGACCTGTGATGAGGACAAGGCACAGCACAGAGGCTATTTGCAGCAGTCATGCAGGTGAATAGGTAGGGGAGATACACTGGTTTGAAATTGGTTTCTTTTCTGGGGTTTCCTCTGACGACTTTCTGCTCAACATTTTTCATTTCAAAATACAAGGACCAATCAGTCATCTGTGTGCTTTTCCTTTTTGCTGAACAGTACTTGGAAGTCAACACTCACTGCAGGTTGCTGAGTGAAACAAAAAATGGAAACAGTATGCTGCAGGTTATTTACAGATTGCTGCTGAGCAAATTTAATCACAGACCTCTGTAACTCCATCATCATTTCCTTTGATGAGAACATCACAGACTTAAATTTTGTAAAGGAGGTGGAAAATAGACATAATACACACGTAACAGTAACAGACTATTCTGCTGTGATGGGAAGTGGCACTGTACTAGGACCAATACATTTCATCAACTTTTGCATTGTAGTTGAGATTCTTAATGGCCATTAAAATTCCCCTGGCATTTCTCTGAGAAGGTAACCAAGCCCCCTCAAAGAAGCTTTCACTTTTAGACCTATTGAGAGGACAGGAAACACCATAATAATCTTGCTTAGTTGCCTTCTTATGAATTCTTTTCATGTAAAAAACATTAAAAGAACAGCAATATATATCTTGGAGTTCAATGCAAGTGCTGGTGTGTATCATGGATCAAGTTCAGTGCAAGTGCCTGTGTGTGTCGTGGATCATAAAAAGGTTTCTAATTATAAAAATCAATTATCTGGGAGTTTCAGTGTACTTCCACTCATTTTGGAACTGAATTTACCTTCAGGTTTGTATAATAAAATCTTGTGATTCCATCTATGACAACTCCTTTTTAATGGAGAGAGGTGAATTAATAATGACCAGAAAATCTGGAAAACAAATGTGCTGTGGCTGAGGACAACCATTGCAGGTTGCAGTTTGTGCTGGTAAAGGTCCCTGTACATACCTGTATCTTTTTCAGCTTGCTGGTGTGATAAAGCACAACAGTAATTGGACTCAAACAACCTAATTTAGTCTTACTTTAATCTTTCAGTTAAATCTGAACAACACTTTTAGAAATAAACATATCATTACTATTATCTCCTCTTCTTTGCTTTCAGAGTATCTCATCTTTCAAAACCCCACTACTGTTGCCCTGCCTATTGGGTTTGCATGGCAAGTAGTAAAGGGGCTGCAGGTGAGATGCTGCCAGAAATTTCCCCCACATCCAACAGACCCGACACCAGCCAGCTCCAAGATGGACCCACTACTGGCCAAGTCTGAGCCCATCAGTCACAGAGGTAGTGGTTCTGAGACAATGCATTTAAGTAGGTGGAGAAAACCTGCAGTGGAGCAGCAGCCAGAGAGAGGAGGGAGAATGTATGAGAGAAACTGCCTTGCAGACACCCAGATTGGTGGAGAAGAAGTGGGAGAAAGCTCTCCATGTGCCAGAGCAGAGATTCCCTGGCAGCCTGGCCTGAAGATCAGCGTTAGGCAGGCTGTCCCTCTGCAGCTCATGGATGTCTACAGTAGAGTACAAATCCACCTGCAGCCCATGGAGGACTTCAGGTGAAAGCAGGTGACTCCCTGAAGAGGACTCTGACTTTGTATAGAGATGAGCTGACAGGACCTGTGGACCTATGGAGAGAGGAGCACAGGTTTGCTGGTGGAATTTGTGACCCCTTTGAGAGACTCATGATGGAGCAGTCTGTTCCTGAAGGACTGCATTCCATGGACAGGTCTCATGCTGGAGCAGTTAATGAAGACCTCCAGCCCGCATGAAGGAGAAGGATCCAGGTTGTCAAAGTTAATGGAGGACTGTCTCCTGTGGGAGGAACTGCATGCTGGAGCAGGGCAAGAAAAAGAAGGAGCAGCAGAGACAGTGTATGATGATCTGACTACAACCCTTATTTCCCATCCTCTTGCTGTGCTGTTGGAGGGTGGGAGGTAGAGAAAATCACGAGTGAAATTGAGTCCACAAGGAAGGGAGGAATGGGGAGAAGGTGTTTTAAGATTTGGTTATATTTCCTATTTTCCTACTATTTTTTTTTTTTTTTGTAATAAAGAAACTAACTTCTCTGAGTCAAGTTTCTTTTTCCAGCAACAGTAATTGGTGAGAGATCTCTCCCTGTCCTTTCCTTGACTCATAAGCCTTTAGTTGTATTTTCTCTGCCCTGCCCCATGGAGGAGAGGAAGAATAGAGTTGCTTTGGTGGGCAGCTGGCATCCAGCCAGAGTCAACCCACAATTCTGTACTTCTCTGAACAGTTTTGGTTTTCTAGGTATTTCTACCTAAAACTACATACCATGATATTACATTGCATTATATTTCTAGGCATTTCTACCTAAAACTACATACCATTATATTTCATTGCATTTAAAGCCATTGGACCTCTGGAGATCACCTAGTCCAACTGCCCTGCTGAGAAAGGATCACCTAGAGTAGGTTATACAGGAGAGTATCCAGTCTGTGCTTTTGCAGGCCTTTGTCTCCTGTTACTATCTGTATTTGACGTCTCTCTTGCTTGTTTCTATATACATCTCCCCAAACTTGCAACACATTCTAATTTAAGCCAAAAGAGCCTTTTGTGGCTTTCATACCTTGGGTTTTCTATTAACCTTTCATATTCTGATTTCCCTTAGTATTTTTATCTGCTTACTCAAAGGACAAATCCTGTAGGCTTCAACAGGAAAAGCAAATGTTTCCATAGGTTTTCAGGCAAGAAACTCACCTTTAAGGATAATTATTTAGGCTCAGGTAACTAATCTGTAAGACTCCAGGTACACTGTAAGATTTTTTTTTATTTTATTGTACTCATTAGAGCCCTCAGTGTGGAAATTGCCTGAACGGATAGAGTGGAAGTTTCAGTAATTGTTCTGTGGAATTTTGTCTCCTTCCAGTTCATGACTACTGAAAATGGCCATCACAACCCACTACATTTCAGACAATTTGGTCATTACCAGGTGAAGTTTCTGGTGTGTTGTTATTAAAGACTAGTGTAGCTGTCAAAAGTGCTTATATTTTTTTCTTCTCTGATGTTAAAATAAGACCATCTATCAGTCTGTCAGCTTATGTGAAAACCAGAATAAGACCTAATCTGGAAAACTCCATATATAGCTTCCTGAGTGTCAGCCATGTGAGTGTGATGACTAATTTCTAAGAAAGGGCCTCTGATGTCCAGTGTGACTTAGTGCAGCATGTGTTAATAAGAATGGTGACTGAAAATTTGTACCAAATGTGAACCTGAAAGAATAATTGTGGACTAAAAATTTCTTCTTCCAGTAAATTATATTGCATTAGAAAATTATGTTAGTTTAGGCATCCAGTATGTTTCCTTTTGATTTGATTTTCATATTTTGTTTTGGTGTCATAGCTCTCAAACTTTACATCACAAGCACTATTAAATAAGGGCGAGAAGAATTCTCTAAAAAGGTTTCAACTATTTCAGGTCCAATTATTTTATTTCTCCAGATCACTTCAGCAAGATTTAACCAGTGCTATCTCTACATGTAAATAAAAGAAAGAAATAAAGCTTTGAATTAAACAACAGTTTTGTGTTGTTGGTGTTGCTGCTTTATAGCTTCTTTTCTGTCTAATTCTCTGTCTACTACAAAGAATTTCAGGTAGCAGTAGGATACCATATCCATCAGGAAATAAATAAAGGCTTTGAAGTGGCTTAATGTACATCTGGCAGTAGTATCAGGTATCTAACTTATTGACAGATACTGTATTTGGCACATGACACCATGATTATCCACTTAAATAAGGCAGCAGGCTCAACTTGGTAAGATTCCTCCAGTGTTACCCTTATAGAGCACTGATTTGCATGAAGTCTTGCTATAGGGGCATCTTTTTTGTCATTTTGGGTTACTTTATTTTGAGCTTCTCCTTCTATATTTTTGGCATGCATTTCAGTGAGTGTACTGCTGTCTGTAGGGATTTTAGGGCAGAACACCCTGCTTGCTCATGTGAGAAGGTGAGGAGTACCCATCAGTGATGGGTACGTGAAATGTTTCCATCAATCCAGCCACCATTTTGGGTAGTGCTGGGTAACAGAAATCCTTTCTTACTGGAACACCAGGATTTCAGATTTTCCATGTTAAGAACAAAACCTTACAACTGTCCCCGAAGATATCAGAGATATCAGTCTCATCCTTGACACCTGTAGCAATCAATGATTATTTACTTCAGCTAAATATGTCCTTGTGCTGGTTTTGCACTAGTAATCTTTTTTGCCAATTTCTGAATTTCCTTCAGCAACAAATTGAAGCCATGATCAAACTTCATAGTAACAAGGATTCTCCAACTGCACCTTCAATACTCTCATAGCACTTAAAGGCCAAGGCCATCCTAGCCTATAAAATATCCTTAAGCATTTATTTCCACATTCTCTTTCTCCTAATATTCCCAGAGATACTAAGGTGTAGTAACAGGCTTCATAGCAGAAGCACTGGATTAAGCTTGAACTAATTGATCTACAGAAGATACTTCAGGACTCCAATGGACCACGAGCTGTGGTCTTCTACATTACTAACAGACTGACAATTCCACACTAAGGGATCTGAAAGGCTTTGTCAAGCTAAACTTAGTAATTTTTATGGGTAAAATCTGTAAGTCTTGCAGTGCTTCAGTTTATCATCTGATTCTGAAAATTCACTCAGCTAAAAAAGTGCCACTCTGTTCAATTAGAATAAAATAGAGGATTGTAATTGTAAAGGTGTTTGTTTGGTTGCCTGGTTTTTTAGACAGAGAATTCCAGCTATGTGTAGTCAGGGAACCCAGTAGGGTTATTGTATTTTTATGCAGGAAAAAATAGAGAGAGAATCCAGAATCACTAGCATAAGAAAGAATAAAATGTTATTTATATACTAAACATTGCCTCTTTGGAAGGCCTACTTTATAATAAACACTATCTACTTTTAGATATCAAAGTGAGTTTTAGTGGCTGAAAAGCTACTTAAAAAAAGTGATAGGTCTGGCCATAACAGTTTTGAGATGAAAAATTATAATTATTTTGCTGCTATTTGTACCTAGGAAAGAGAAAAGTCCTTTTTTTTTCATGCCCTACCTCAATAATATGATGTATTAAGGCTCATTTTATTTCCTATTATTTGCTAGATGTTTTAGATGGGTAATTTCTTGATAAACTGGTAATAAAAGAAACCTATGTAGAAAGAAGTGTCTTTTCTTTTTTCTTGCTATCTCTCCATGGTATTATGTATCTTATTTATATTTTTTCTATTGCTGTAGAAAAATGTAAACTTAAGAAGGGATTCTATCAATCCATGTAAAGCAGTTTCCCATCCTGACTTCCAATGACAGTCAGTTGCTCATTTTCTGCAATACATAAATGAGGAGTTACCTTACCCATCATCTGGAAGTCATATGCACCAGAAAAATCCCTAAAAGTCAGCCAATCTCTGGAAGATGATATTTAATACATATTTTAAATACATACATATTTTAATTCGTAGGTATGTATTTAACTGACATAAAATGTGTGATTGTGGGGTTTTTTTCTTGCAAGCAGTACCCGTGTGTAAAAAAGTGTGGTTACTGTATTTTAAAAACAACAAAAATTTGATATGATTAGATAAAACAGAAAAAGTGTATAATTTTTATTCTAGTAGGCCTAACTGTTATTAATATAGTAGGATGAAAATTTATTTACTTACATTTTCTTAAAAAACAGTGTTCCTATAAAAATGTAGTTCAACTTGGTGTGTTGCTAATCAGGTTTTTTGTTGGCCTAAGCTGAGAATCCTCCCTGGAATTTTGTATTTTTGTATACCATTACAGATTATTCTTTAACTCTGTGCTAGAGTGCTTATGCATTGAAATTTCACTGAGAGTCACTTCACACTCATGTCAGTTCATTAAGGTATAGCTTTGGGGTTACTGTACAGTTGGTAAGATCAAAGTCAGTCTCAAAATATATCTCAGTATATACCACCTCCATAAAGGTGATTTTCAAATATTTTCATTGAAACATAGTCAAAGGTAGCCTTAGAGAGTATTATATCCAGCTGCTTAATAATAGCTCCAAAGGTAATATGTCTCTACAAGTTTATTTGCCTTTCTCTCTGTCATCTCTCTCTTCCTCTGCTAAAGAACAGGCCTTGCTCTGTTTTTGGCCCCAGTTACAAGTGAATGACAATACTTCCACCAGGAATGGTACCTCCTTCCATTTTCTCTGAGGACAGGTTGGCCTCACCTGCATTTGCATTCAAAGCAATCCCTGCCTCATGTTGCCACACCTGGAAGTTATTTGGGAAGTGAATGTTTGTGAACCTGCAGGGAGGTGCCAACCATTAAATAGTAGGGATAGATTTTCTTCTTTAGCAGTAGCCTAAGTACCCAGGTAGGATCATTGTTAATGCTGCTGACTCTGCTATCTCTCCAGTGGTACAAAAAGTTGAGGTTCAAGCACATTCTCTATAAAACAAACTGTGAACCTGATTTCCAAATGCCAAGTTGTGTTTTACATCCACTTTGCAATGTGGCACATACAGGAATCATGTAGTTCATTTTAGGATTACATTTGTGTTTGGTTTACGTTTCTTCCTTCTGCTGTTATCTTTTTATGCATATCGGTTACTTTGTGGGTCATGAAATTTGGTGGAAATTAATGTAACATGTTAGTCAGGGAGAAAAGGTGAACCAAAATTCTTTCAGACAAGTTTATAGTACTTGAAAGTGTGCATAGCAAGGTCTTTAATTATTGTTCATTTCAAAGGAGATAGGCAAGGTAGCATTTCAAAAGCTGAGGAAGTATTTAAAGTACATTAGGCTATAATGACAACTCCTTTTAATACTAGAGCTTTTGAAATTAATCAGTGAGCTAAAATTTAGCAATTTTAGTAGAGGTATGAAAAAGTGGCTATCACCAGAAGAATATAATAAAAGATCCAGTAACTGTAGTCCACACTGAGTCTTTATGCAAGAAAGAATCTCAAATGACTACAGTAAGTTTTGACTAAGAACTGCCAAATTTGATCTACAGGCAGCAGTAACTTTCAGTGAGTAACACAAACCTCAGCTTGTGGCTTGAAAATATGTTTATCTATGTTTTGACTGCTTTGCAGGTATGTGCAGGTGTACAGCAGTGGATCTTGGAAACAGCAGGCAAATAGATACAGATTAAAAATATGGACATTTTCCATGAAGTAAGAGGCTGTACTTTCACTTTCTTTCAGTAATGGGTATCTTCAGCCTTTGCTGATATTTCATTGACAGACAAGTATCCTCAAGTCAAAGCACACATGTTTTACAAAGGAAATTGAAGAGAGATTCAAGATACATGAAACCTCATTCTTCCTCTTTCTTACTTCTGGGAGATTTTAATCCAATTTGCAATAACAACAGTCTGATTTCCTAGAACAAGTCACTCTTCTTCTAATTTTCTTAGAAATAAAGAATCAGGTCTATTTTCTTTTTAGATAAACACATGCACATGTGCAACTCTGAAGTAGACAGGATGAGATATCATCACATAAAAATAAATGAAAATGCCGCAGACCAAAGATCTTCATCAGGAATAAAGAAAGTGTGATATATATTAAGAAAAGTAATAAATTGGAATGGCAAATTGGCAATTCTATTTGAGACAGGAAGGTTTTGTGGGATTTTTTGGGTGAAGAAACAAAGAGGGAAAGAAAACACCCTGACAAAATCCACTGATGTCAATAGAGAGCTTCTGAACAAGTGTAAAAACTTAAAGGAAAATGTTGGATGAGATTTTGGTCCTCCTGCTATGATTTGTTCTACAAGGAATCTGCACAAGTTCTGCATACAGTATAGAGTATTTATATAATTAAACAACTCTGATATAATTAAACAGCTATAATCTAATTGCCTTTCAAGTATTTAAGATTGGTGTTTATATTTCTATTGACCAGTTGGTCTTGATGTTTCATTTTGTGTTTTAATATATGTGAAATAAAAGATCTAAAGTAATTCCATAATGGGAAATTTGTGTCTGCAACAAGACAATTCATAGGTCTAACATATCATTACTCTACCTATAATTGATTTTTTAAACATATTTTTTTATTATAAGCATAACCTGAAAAGGATAAAAGGACCTAGAGGAAAAAACCCCAAACATTTTCAGGAGGAGATTTAAAAATTGCTACTGGAAGTCAGCTTGCCAACTCCTATACGCTTCACAGGCTCATTTAGGTCTTTTGAGTATTTTTCCATAAACTTGAAGTTTGTGCAAGTCTAGAGATAAAAATATGTAAAGTGTATTGTGCAATGAGCCAGTCTGTAGAATGAATGGCCACAGACAAGAGGCTGCAGTTGCTAATTTATTTCATTAGTAAAAAGAAAGAAATGGTGACATCTAATGAATGAAAAAATTTCACTAATACAGAGCCATGTGTTATGCCAAACACCTGATCTCAATTACTTATGTTGATATTCATCACTAGGAATAAATATTTTAAGGATGAAAAACAAATGGCTATTTTACAAAGGAAATAAAATATATTCAAGGATTAATAAGGATGATAAGGTTGTAAGAGGAAGAGTAAAAATATTTCACTGAGGTGTGGAATGAAGTCTTCTAATGTTAACATGGTTAGAGCCACTTGACAAACTACTGTAAATTATTTCTCTCCTTGTACCACCAGCTGTTTATGAGGTCAACACTGGGAACCGTGCTCTTCAATGTAATGAGTCTTGAATGAAACACATCTAGGAATAGAATTTCAAAAAAATCCTTGACGATAGCCAGAATGTCCTTTTCCTAAGTATTCTACTCTTGTGAATACACAAAGAAAATATGTATTTTTTACTTGCAAATTGCTTCAGCAATGTAGCCAAGCTTTATATGTATGAGTATCCCCTGTTATGTTTTGCTGTTCATTCTGTTGTTATATACTTGACAAAGGAAGAGATTGCAAATTGCAGTCCTCTAGGTGATCTGAGAGAAATCAACTCTGAATACAACTTAAAATACAAGTTAAAGAAATCACACCTAAAATTTATAATAAAAGCTTCAAGTGCAGTTCAGAGGAAGAGTATTTTTAATAAATTTCTCAGACTAAATGAATTATGCAGTGCACACCTGCCTCTCAGGATTAATTCTCATGTTCGAGTGAGCTTGGAAAATTGTTATTTCTTGACCTAAAAGAAGGTTAAAATGCTTTCACTGGAAATCGATTCACTTTGAAGTATTTAGCACTGTTCATATTTTGTAGAAGTATCCATGACAGGGTGAGTTTCAATTGATACTTTATATAGCAGTTGTGAGAAACCCATCATACACAAAAAGAAATGTGAATGAGTGCTTAACAAGATAGATAATTTCATTATTCTTCTCCTGAAAGGCTCACTGAAAGACCAGAGAAATACAGATGTTCCTTATGTCTTGTGCTGGTGTACATGGCTATTTCATATACTGAATGAAAGGGGTTGTTAAAAAAAATCTCAGTTATTAACCTCCTTCTTTACATAAACATGACCTTCAACATCCTCAAATACTGCTGCATGTTGCAAAACATCTTTATTCTTTATGCTATGGTTCCAACTGAAATAATGTTTGTGTATCAGTGATAAGTCTCAAACTCAGAATACAGACTGGGGAAAATCGATAAAAAAATTTGACTAGTCCTCTGCTTGAGCCAGGGACACTAAACTTACACCATTCTTGACAAATACTTGCCTAACCTTAACCTCCACTGAACAAAAAGACCATTTGTGTAGTGGCATTATTGATAGCATTATTCAGAAGTGTACAGAGAAAATTAACTGTCACAAGTAGATGCAGAAGTGGATTACATAAATCCTCTGCAATGATGCACCTTACTTACAGAAGGTGAAACACAAGCTCAATTATACCCCCACAGCAGTACACTTGACAAAAAGAAGCAAGCATTACTATTTTATGGGGAGAGTAAATGTAAAGAGAAAAGGGCCCTGACATACAAATTTTGTTTGTGTCACAAACAGTCCTAATGCCTGTCTGTTCCCATGGCTATGTGTACATGAATTAGCATTTCAACAAAATACAAAAGGATCAAAATTGGACTAGTTTTCTCAGAGAAGCTATGGAGTCTGGCTTTGGAGATTTTCAAGCCTTTACTTGAGCAGGGCAAAGCTCTGAAAAGCCCAGTCTTGATTCATTACTGAATCTGGTCTGGACAGGTGGTAGAGTTTAAAGGCCTCTCCTCCCATTTGAGTGATTACTTCATCAGGAGACTGATGAAGCTTGTACTGAGACCCTGGCATCTGTGCTGAGTGCTGTTTGGAGATTTTACTTCAGATCATCTTTAGTCCTGTCTGCTGGATCAAATTTTGCTAGCAGAGATATGTTTGGGGCTGTGTAATTCTCAGTTCCAGCCCTGAAGTGCTATAGGAAGCTGGTTGCATTCAATGAATACCCATTTCACAGGATCAGCACTAGTGTCCTCCAAAAGGAAAAATTTTCACATATATCAGAAGTTAAACAGTATGCAGTCACTAGCTGCATAAAGAGATTTATTTCAGAATAACATTTACCTTTTGAAACAAAGTACTATAGTAGACACAAACCATATGTATGAAAATAAATTTGAAAATTTGGCACTTAGTACCCCAGTGATCTTAGGCTGTTTTCCTCACTCTTCCAGAAGTGATCTTGTGAAAGACTTCCTCTCAGCCTAAGGAGTACTCTGTAATAGGAGGTAGACTTGTTGAAAGGACAAGTGGTTTACTAAACTCTGGGTTTGATGCAGTAACAAGATTCAACTGGAAAATTAAGCAGTGGCTATAACCCAGTTTTAGTTGGGAGTTTATTGAGGTGTTTTTGTTGTTATTTGTTATCAAGAAGAGAGGGAAGAAACAAAATTATATAATGGAACTCTACTTTGTCACGTGGAACTATACCTGTTTTTCCATTTGGACGTGTAATTTTCTTGTCTTTCTTCCTCAGCCACTGAGCACTGACTGACAGGAAAATTTTTGTTACTCTAGTATCACTTAAATAATTTTCTGAACACTTAGAAATGAAGTGATAGTCATCCATTCCTCTCATATACTGCTGAAATATTTGAGACATAATCAAGTATAAAAGAGAAAAAATTTTTCCTACACCAGGAAAAGAGCCAGGAAGTTCTTTCCTACAAACAGCAGTCTTGCTTTGAAATCTAGAGGAAGAAAGGCAGAGACAGTTATTTGAACTTCCCCTCAGTAGTGAGTGATCATATACAGCAACAGTGATTTGTACTAGAGAAGTCTTGCAGCAAGATAATCCTGCATCTGTTCTTTGAAATTCAGCTCAACTATTTTTATCTTTTGCTTGTGTTCCCATTCAAGTTTTTTAGCATGAGGCAGTTTCTAACTTTAGGTGGCTACATTGCAGTCATTTAAACTGGCCTCTTGTCTGACATAAATTAACAAAATTCACATGTGAATTTCTGTGGCAGATCCAGAGACACCAGAAAACTCCACGTTTGCCCTAAAGCTTTTCATTACTAAGGTAATTACATTACATTACATTCATTACATTACATTTTAAGGATAGGAAAAAAAGAATACAAGGAAGAGACATATTGAGGTGGAAAGAGGTCTAAGGTGCCAGAGAAATTAAAGCCATACCTTCCACCTGATGGTTCTAAATCAAATGTATTACTCTAATGAGAAGGCAAGTTTCAGAAATCTACAAATGTAGTCAAGTCTTAGTGGACCTGTATTTTTGCACATGAGCCTGAATAGTATAAATACATGTCAATCTATGCAGGGAACAAATCAAATTCAATAGCAATATGTGCAGTGGTGGATTGATTCCAGCTCGATGAGAGGAGCCTACTAAATTGTGTCTAACTCTACTCTCCTCCACCGGACATGGGAGAGAAAATATAATGGAAGTCTTGTGGACTGAGATAAGGGCAGGGTGAGATCACTCAGCAATTGCTGTCATGGGCAAAACAGACCTGGGGAAATTAGTTTACTGTTAATCAACTTGGAGCAGGGAAATGACAAAACCAAATTTTAAAATACCTCCCTCCTATCTCTCCCTCCTTCCTGGGCCCAACTTCAACTCCTGGATTCTACAGCTCTTCTCCACCAACACCCCATATGAGAGAATGGGGGCTGTGGTCAGTTTTTTCCCCTTTTTCAAATACATGATCCCAGAGGTACTGCCATTGTCACGGATGGGCTGAGTCTTGGCCACTGGTGGGTCCATCTTGGAGCCAGTTGGCATTGGCTCTATCAGATATGGGCAAAGCTTCTGACAGCTACTTAGAGCAGCCATCTCTAAAGCACCCCTTCTTTTTAAACCTTGCCATGCAAACCCAATACACTTAATTGGAGCATGTGGCCTGTATTCAAAAAGAAAGGAGAATAAGTCAGAATATAAAGAATGGGTTCCTGTTTCCTGTGCCATATCTGAAAAGGTGTATTTACCCAGCCAAACCACACCAGATTGCCTCTGAAAGTAATTAGAAAAAAGCAAATCATTAGTCTGCCTGCAGTGATTTCTCACAAACAGCATTTGCTTTGCAAAATCCTTTCTTCTCTTGAAGGCCAATTCGTTTTTAATCTTTCCTTGTGTACTGCCTTTGGAAACAGTGTTGTATTGATAGACATGTCCAGAGACATATACGCCCACTTTTATTTTTCCATAAAGCAGGCAGTACTTTAGACTTAATTTTTTGTAATGGCAAATTATAACTTTCCAGGAAATCTTCTTTTTCTTTGTAAATAATGAGTGCTAGACAGTGGCATATGAAGAGAGGTATTGGCAATTTGGATGGCTCACAGGTAGCTTCCTAAGAAAAAGATTTCTTAATAAACTTAATGATTTTGAGTCACTATGAGGCTGTTTGAAAACTGATATATTTTTCTCCCAATCTAAAAGAGCCATAATAAGACTCTTTGATCCCCTGTTCCAAGACTGTTAGTCTTCCAAGTTACTTGACAATTTGAGCATTTTATTATTAAGTTTAGGTGTTTCAGTATTTCCCTAAACACTGGCAAACACAGAAAGAAAAGACAAGAGTCAGCACTGGGGACTGCTTCTGAGGAGCTGGCTCAAAGGTCTTTTTTCAACACAGAGTAACAATCTGACCTTGTGCTTCTTAATGCATCTATAATTTCAGTGGGATGTATACATTCCTGAAATATGCAAGTATTGAAGATCCATGATGAACTAGATCCTAAATTATGAATCATAAATTAATGATGACATTTTTAGTCTTTTTGAACAACAATTGTGGTGTTGATTGCTTAAGATATTTGTTTCTATCCCATAATACGTATAACATTTGGTCTGTGGCTAGTCACAAATGGTCTGGGTCAACCATCTTGATGACTTAAAATGCAATTTATGTTTAAAGGATCTGGGCAATTTAGCTCCTTAACAAATGTCTTCAAAGAGATTAATTCTCTTTTAATTTGTTCCATATAACCCATGACTAGAGAAAGCAGGGTATATGTTCAAAACCTTTGGGAAGCATTGAACAGTGTACACATAATACCAGCAGCTTTGGAAGGTACTTAAAATTACCAGCAAGGAAATATAATTACTTTTAATAGCTGTTGGATTAAAATACCATGTTATATTTGACATATGGTTTTGATTGAATTTACTAGTTTTAATGGCTCTTCACTCAGTTGATTTATAACCAACTTAGACTCACAGACATGAAAGAAGGAATCAAATTCTTAATGATGACTTAATGTTGTTGCTGATGTTTTCTACGGGAAGCATAAAGACATATTATTTCCAGAGTTGATGTGTTGGTAGGCTTTGAACTTAATACCACTTAGATGCAGTTTTAATTGTAAACTTAGGAACACAGCCAAGTCTAAAAAAAATCAGTATAAGGAAAATTATAGATATATTCTTCCTTCTAACCAAGAATATATAACAAACCCAAAAGCTAATAGGGATTATGGCGCAAATTATTTTTATTTTTTAAGTGGTCTGTTATTTTACTTGCTTTTAGTCTTGTTAACAATAGCTGAATCTTTTGATTCTCATTTCATAAACAAGTGTTTTGAAACAAAGATGTATGAAATGGTTTTCCTTCAAAAGATAGTTCTAAGTGTTCCACAAATATCTTACCATGGGAAAATTAAATTCCCTGGACAGTACAGGGAAATGACTTTCTCATATCTATCCCAGACTTTTTGCAGGTTTTGGAAATGTTGACTATTTAAAGCTAGTTGCTGTATTAACATTCAAGCAAAATATTTTAAAAGTACTTAAGGAATTCAGGGGCTTTCCTCGAAACTTTAAAATATGAAGCACTAACCAGATTTTTCTCATAGACTATTGACAAGATTTAAATTCTGAATTCCTCTGTATGAACAGAAAAAGAAACCGTGTTTATGTCCAGACAAAAATGGTGAAACTGTGGGGGCAGCCTTGCTCTGGACTGGGTCTCTAGCATCAGTGAGGTTGGGGCCAGAGCAGAGCAATTGTCTGTGGCTTGGGCAGCCTTGGGGGTGCGCTCCAAGAAGAAATACACCATGTCCTTCCTTGCTTCCAGCTTTGCCTCCGTGCCATCAGTGCCTGCCGGCTTACTTCCCTCACCAGTGGTTTAGCAGGGAGACTACACTGAGAGTCTGTGGTTTGGATGGCGCTTTTAAACTGATGGAAGCATTTCTGCTCAGGGTTATGCTATGTGTCAGTACCTGTGTGTGACTCCTGGTGATGGTATAACTGGACAAAAAGTTTAACTCAGTGTGTATCAGTGCCTGCTGTTGGAAAAGAAAGAGATTTGTCCAGGGCTCTCTGTCAACGCAGGCTCTCAGATACAGTTCCCATTCCTCCTGAGGCCAAAGTGCGCTGGGCTTGAATGGAAGCCTGCTTCAGGGCTGCCCCTAGGAAACATGGGAGTCTTGGGGAGTGGAGCTTTCCTTGACTGACAGAGATCCAGCCAACGTGTGCACATGGGCAGGTGAGTTCCAGAACAGCAGAGCAAGCCCTGTCTGCCTTCCCAGCACAGCTGTGGGAGCTTGGACTAGCAGAGTTGGGCTGCTCTTGCAGATGAGTGAGAAGGAAAGGCTATGTCAGGTGAGACTGGAGAAGGACCAGGGATGCCTGGGTGCAGAGGTACCAGTGGGAGGACCCATCAGGGCTGGTGCTGTCAGCACAGCCGGCATCCCCAGGCTATGCCCAGGTCTTTTGGGCCATGTGCAGCCTGACAGCCTTGTGCTGGCACGTGAAAGTGGGAGGCAGGGAGTGCACCAGGGGAAGCTAGTCCTTTGCAGAAAGCTGACCAAAGTTGCTATCCTGATTGCAACAAATGAACAAGTTTCTCAAGCATGTGAAACTGATGTTCAACAACTAATTCTGCACCCCGGGAAATTCTCTCCCTGAATTTCCAGTACTGTGGAGAAATCCTTGGGTAAGTATTCCTAGCAATGGGTAGCTCTTTGGTTTTGGGATGAAACCAGCTCCTGGAAAGCATCTGGGTGTTTATTGTATGGAAGAGCAGGCAAAGTGCCAAGCTCAATGTGCCACTGCAGCTGCACAGCCAGCCAGCTCCCCATGCTCTGCAAGTGTGGCTCCAGAGAAGCACAGGAGCCTTCTGGCAGGAGCTGCCTGAGAGCCCCACAGCTGTGCCCTGCCACCACAATTGCTGCTTTGCCACAGGTCCACCTCTGCCAGCAGAGGGGACATTGCTCTGTGGTTTCTGTGCTGCTGTGAGTGTCTGTGCTGGGCCTCCTCTCTGACCCTGTTCCCCTGGCAGTGCTTGTACATGGTACAGAAGTGGCACAACAGAGCAATGCTGACCACATCAGTATTGAATAGAGGGCAAGGATCAGCTCCCTCAGCCTGTAGGCCATGCCTCCTATTGTGGGACACAATTACTCTTTTTTAACAAAGGGGTCCATTTTGGTACCCAAAGGGGTACATTCCTGTATCCTTTCCTGCTACAGAAATAGTTTAAATTAGTTTTTGAAGGAATTTAACATTCACAATTTTTAATCTTCTTTTTCTGCCTTATGCCATTCTATTCCATCATACAAGCATACGAGAATTGAAGCTTTAATGTTGAAATCAAGTGAAGCACATCAAAATTAGAGGTATTTTTGCTAAGGTGAATGGGTTTGTAATGTAGTGCACTCTGAAAATCTCTAGGGCATGTGCTACATTTGCCTAAAGGATGAGACACACCTCCTTTCAATGATATTTCATTATGATGCTGCCAGCTATCTTAGATGCAGTAGTTGAGACTAGATTTCCCATGAAAGATTGTGTTTCATTTAAAAATAGGGCTTGTTTTTAATCCACTTACCAAGTGCATATAACTACACTATCGATTTTTAAGGACACTTTTGCTGCTAAAAAAAATTTAGGAAGCCAACGTAAACCCAAAAGTTTTCTTTTTATTTCATAAATTTAGCTGAAAACACGGGTAAAGAGGAAAATAGAGAAGGAGCTGTTACTTAATTTTAGAAATCTTAGCTTAAATGTGCTTAGGGAAACATTTCAGGAACATAAATGTCTGAAATATGAACGTACAAAATATGTCATAGATTCTTACCACATTATGATCACGGACAATTTTAACAGAGGAGTGCTCCAAAAGGGACAGAAAAAGGATACTCCATTTATTTTAATTGAACATATCTATTTTCAGATTTATTTATCTTTCTCTCTGTAGACCATGAGAAGTGAAGGTTTCAGGCAGCGACTAGTTTCTTCATTTTTGTGTCTATCCAAAGAGTTGGCAGGCAGGCACTAGTTTCTTCATTTTTGCATCTGTCCAAAGAGTTGGCACTGTATTCTATTTTTCAACTTTACGACCTTGTCTTAGGGGTCTGGGGGTTTAGAATTGAGGCTTAGACAAATCATTCATCTCTTCCTTTGTAAATGGTTCATGGATGTAAAACTGATGATTGTGCTCTGTTAGAAGGCAATGTGTTTCAAAATAAGTATTTTAAGAAAAGCATCAGTTACAGTATGTTGCTCAAACTAATTACATAATTATAGACTGTCAGTTGTATTAAGGTTTCTATTTATATTATTGATTTAAATGTACATTTTTGTGTGCATGTTCCTGGTGATTTTTTATCCCTTATATGCCTTTTTTAGTTAGAGAGGCACTAACTTTGCCAGCACCTCACACGTACCAGGACACAAGGTTACTGTAAGTAACAAGGTGGTAGCTGTATGCATTAAGATCTCCCACTGGTACAATTTTGTGTGGTTTTAAACATATATAGAAAATATTCTATTAAAGTCCTTCTTCAGCTATATATATATCTACATGCTGACAACATCAAAGCTTATGACAGATTCTAATCCTAAAGTATGTGAAAGGTGTTTTGCAGTGTATGACTTAGAGTTCAATTATTATCTTTTATTAGGTGGCATGCACATGAATGTTCAAATGAACTTGGAAAGAAAACTCAATTCAGCTGCTAGAAGAAATAACTTTCTGAAGAGACCCCACTGAGTAATTGTAATTGTTTTTATATTTTCCTTGGACTTTGGGCAAATTTACACTTTACAACCTAATTTGAATAAGATGATACCAAATGTGTCCCAAAGACAACTTTCTAAGACCTTTTGATTTTTCTTTTAATGAAAACTGGGGAAATGTTGCTGCATTTTCAATGTACAAAACATTTACTACACCAACTAAAAAAAAAAAAAACCAACAGAGTAAATGCCCGAAATTCTCAAGTTTGGAACCCCAGCTGAATGAGGAAGATAGCAGAATGTTCTTTGTCCTTTTCATGCATCTGTTTATGCTCCAGAATCAATCCCTGGTAATTATAGGGTAGATAGTTATTTGAAGAAGAGTCACTGTTTATCTTATATGGCCTGCTGAATATAGACAAAGATGAGGAAACTTACAAATCAGCTGAAGAAAAGCAGTGCTGTTTTGAGTGACATGAGTACATTTAAGTACATGACAGATACTGTTGTCTGGGTCTGCAGTTCTGAAGTAATGTTGGTATCAAAGAGGGTGTTTTGCCACCAAACACTTCTGGTGAATGGAACATATTTATCATGAAATATGGAAGTATCATCCCTAACTTATATTTGCTTCATTGTAGTGTGTGTAACTTTCAGGTGGATGGTGGATAAAAAGTGAAGTTGCTGGTTTCTTGCTGTGAGTTGCTGGTTTCTTGCTGTGAGTTAGCGTCCTTTTCTGTGAAGCAGTCATGTGGCATGCAGGAAAAAATGAAGTTTGCTTTATTTTCTATTGAGCAAGAGAAAGGAACCTGCAACATCTCTATAAGCCTCAAGTAGAATTACCAGCCTTCACAAGTAGCAGAAACACAGGAAGTTCCCACTGTAAACATCTAGCTTCAGTCCTCAAAAACCAAGGAGTATTTTGAAGTACTCCCAACCATAATAGCTCCTCTGACTGAAAACAAAACACAGAAAGGTGCAGTAAGTTCCAGTCCCCAAATGCAGCTCTTGTTTATCTGCCAGTCTATCATGAGTCAGCTAACACAAACTGCCACCCTGATCCAGAGCAGCTGTCTAATTACAATTTTGTTATTATTAATTACTGAGTAGAAAATCATTTGTAATTAGCTCAGACTAAATCATAGTTTAAACAGCCAAAAATTACATTACAAACTAAAGTGTAATTAAAGCACTACACTAAAGTGTTTATTTAAACCCAGTCTAGCTACTGCAGATTTTTCAATCAGGTTCTCAGGCTCATACATAGATGTAATTAGTCTTCAGTACTGACAGCATACTGCATTTATTCATTAAGCATCAATATTGTTGAACAAATGTAAATAAAATTTAGACAGGAATTCTTTAAAGGGGCAGTCATGGAAACATCTGGGTGAGATAATGAAGCTGGGAATGATGTGAATGTTAATGAGTTTTGGTGCTGCTCTGGTACCCAAAGAATAAAAAAAGATAAATTCTTTTTTCCAGTTCTATTCAACATCTACATATTATCTTCAATGGAATTTCTCAGGAGTCACATGCTCAGGTGAAAAAAACAAAAACATCCAAAATCTTTAGAAGCCTGGTCTATTTTAATCCTTGAGCATTTGAAACTTGGCTTTCCTAAAATTAAAGTTTTAAAAAGTGCTCAAAAGGTGCCATTAAAAAAATGCTCAAATAGGTTTTAAAATGTCTAGCAACAGCTGTTAAAAAGCATTCACTGACAAGCCCATCCTGATTTTGTAGATGGCCTGAAGAAACCAATCATGAAAATATGTTGTGCTTGTCTGTGTGAGTGTACTAGACACTTGCTTCATAATAAAAGAGTGTAAGTGAATGTATTATCATCTGAACTAGTGTTTCTTTGGTATTTTGCTAAGATATTGCTCATGTCAACATTTCAGGCACTGAAGTATGTTTATAATACGTTAGGCATATTACTCTTCTGATTTTGTGGTTGGCATTCTTGTCCTCAGCTTAGTCCCATAAACAACCTCTGACAGAACTTTGAGAAGCAATGCACTTTATACCTCCACCTCCAAACCACTTGGCTTAATATAAAATTTCTTTCCTTCTTCCCCCATTTATTGAAGCTGGCTCTGTGACAGCCCTGAGTTCCACACTAATGCATTCAGTAACTATCTAATAATAAGACATAATGAAAATACATATCACCACATATAATATTCTGCAGAAGTTGGCTCCCTTGATGAAACTTTGAACACCATAAACAGAAGGCCAGCAACATAAACTTTGCATCTGGTAGTGCTAAAGATCTTAAACATTTAAGAAAAGTTCAACAAAAATGATATTAGTCCTCCTTGAATAAGTAGTTATATTGTCAAGAGTGGAGGAGTGGAAGAGGCACCATATTAGCTGTCTAAAATCCTAAGTCTAAAATCCTTTGACCTGGTGAAAATGATCTTTCTGCCTGTCAGACAATTGTGATGTTTTGGCTGAAATATTAATAGGACAGAACAAAGACACCTCAAAGCAGTAATGAATTTCCTTCCTTTAAGGGTGTAGACAAATATAGGCTCTTGCTAGGAGACTTAGAAAAAACAGCTAAGGAAAGTTAGAAAGAATACTACTATGTAAGCCCATAATTTTAATTGCAGGTCTGTCTCTTTTTCAAGTGAGTTTCAATAAACTCATTTTTTTTCTTATGCTTCTCCATCTCATCTTTCTGTCTTCCTACCTACTTTAGGTAATAAACAATGTCTTGGATGACCACTGTAAAGTGAATCAGAGCTAAGTAACCATAATAACCACTTTTTAAATGCAAGCCTGTATGAATCCTACTATTCAATGTACTCTCAATTCTGAGCAAAGGTAGGCCACTTGTGAATGTTATGTGAAGAATATGGTCTTAGTTTTGGTAGAACAGTTGATTGGAAAACATGGTAGGTGCCTTTCAAAAGTAAAATAAATTATGTGCTTATTTCAAGATTTACTTGCAATAGGCTTCTTGAAGCAGGCACTTATTTCCATCTCTGTTCAACCCTATGTACATATTTAAGGACATTAATAATATATTTTTAAAGAGGAAATTATATTTTTGTCAAGGAAGCTATCAACCAGATATGATATTTGGTGGGATTTTGTTTTTCCCAGTGTGGGAAATGTTTGGTTTCAGGTGACACTGTCCTTTCACATTTTTTCAGTTCTCGTGACAAAAATTATTCCCACAGAGGAGGGGTTATTAAAATTATAAATAAAGCACATGGGTATTAATAAAGGAAAGAAAAAAATTATGTCTATAAGGTTTAATGGGCTTCTGACTGATTCAAACAGGCAAAAATAATACATGGTTCATCAACTCTTTAAGGGTAAAATAAAAGCCTTTTTATTGTTATAAAAACTTAGTTGATTATAAAAATCCATACAACTTTAGGCCTTTAAATGCAAACAGTAGAAATAGTTCTTCTCTCAATATTCATCATGTATGTCTGTTTGCTCATGCTAAAGTGAATTTGACATAATGGTAAGTAGTTCAAACAATCCATACTGCTGGAAGCTTTCCCTCACGAACTATTGATTTACTTAGCCCATCCACAGCATGCTCCAAAACACTTTCCATTCTGTTTACCATTGTGTATAGCTAAAATGCATCATTTCACACTGTCTAATGGAATTAAGAAAACCTTGTCATTTTGCTGAAAAACTTGCTATATTTATTTGTAGCTCAACATAGTGGGGAGAAGAACCTGGCTAGTTTAGTACCCAACCCAAAAGTTCTTATTTTGGTAACTTTCTGTTTTGCTTAGCATCTCTGGGTGATTTTATGATAATACTCTATTCCCTTATCCTATGCTTTATGCCCAGAAACATCTGCTGTATCTTTAAAGTGTGTCTGGGAAAGGAGTGGAGCCCAGGGGCTCTTGCGTGGGCTTTGTTCAAAGACTCACTCCCAGGTGTGCTGAGGTGTGGGGAGGACTGGATATTATCTTCTTGCTTTGCTGCCTTGGTTTTTGCTGCCTTTTGTAAGAAGTTTCTTCCCCTTTCCCTGGCCTGGAGAGACTGTAGCAGCAATCCTTTGCCAACTTTTGTTACTTTCTAAAATTGTTCAGCTTGGTTTTGGTCTGAGATCAGACAATTGCTGGGAAAGAGTCATCCGAGACTTGTGGGCAGCTGCGGGAACCACTCTGCCTGGGCCCAGACCTCCGGGAAATCTGAATCAACACAAGAAAAGACACCAAAATCTACCAGCTTTATCTGCTGTGAGGAGGAGATCAACACCAGAGGTTCAACAGGTTTCCATCTGTTTTGCCTGAGCTGCTATGTGAACTTTATTTTCCTTACCTGAGAAAACAGCTGGGTGCAATTTTGCTCCCCCTTTTCCTGTGGCCAGCTAGTTTCTTTCTTTCCTTGGCATTTGGGGTTTTTTTGTTCTGATGTGGGTGGTGGTATGTGTGTCTGGGGTAAGGTTCTGATGGTTCAATATCTAGAATTTATTATTTTTTTTCCTGTGCTCTGTGGGCACTTTGTTTATCAATAAACAGTTGGTTTTCTTCTCTTTCACCCAGTGGTATTCATTTTCTCATTGGCAGGAAAGGGACTGCTGAAGCCCTTCTTTTATTAGAGGAAACAGACATTCCGGAGGTTTTTCTCCTAAACTTGTTCTAAACTGAGACACTTGGATAGAGATATTGGTGTTAGCAAGCAATTTGTGTTTTCACAATCCTGAGATTAACAGTGGTGAGATCATCCTCTCTTTGTCATGAACAGTCAAGGTCATTGGTAGGTTAGAGTGCGATTTGCTGTAAAAAGAGGTAGTGCAGTATAGGTATCCTACTTGTCACTTTAAATTCTTATAGGATAAGGAAGGAGTTGTGCTGGGAAATGGAGAATTTCCACAGGAAGTGTGAGTTCTGCTGTGGGAGAGAAACATCTCTCAAATCCCTTGAGCACATACAGAAACGTTCAATGTGGACATGACATGGATATAAAGAGAGTGGTAACAGTGATATTTGATAGCTTGGCTGTTACTCTGAAATACTGGAATTATAAATGGATGAATTTAAAATGTGAGCAAATTCAAGGAATCATAATAACATGGAATCATAGAATGGTTTCTGTTGGATGGGATGTTATAGATCACCTACTTCCAACCCCCCTGTCATTGACAGGACACCAGCTTGCTCAGAGCCCCTTCCAGCCTGACCCTGAACAGTCCCAGGGATGGGGCACCATGTTCCAGTGCTTCACAACCCTATGTGTAAAGAATTTCTTCCCAACAGCCAGTCTAAAGCTGCCCTCTTTCAATTAAGGCCATTCCCTCTTGTCCTGTCACTACACTGTCCAGCATTCTTGTGGGCCCCCTTTAGGTACCGGAAGGCCCCAATAAGGTCTCCCTGGAGCCTTCTCTTCTCCAGGTTGATCAACCCCAACTGTCCTATTTTGTCATCATGGAAGAGATGCTCCAGGCCTCTGATCATCTTCCTGGCTCTCCTCTGGATTAATTCCTCCAGATCCATGTCTTATGTTGAGGGCCCCAGGACTGAACATAGTACTCCAAACAGGGCTCACCAGAGCAGAGTAAACTGGAACAACAACCTGCTGGCTAGACGGCTTTGGAAGCAACCCTGGACACACTGGCTTTCTGGGCTGTGAGCACACAATGAGCTTGTCATCTACCAGCATCCCCAAGTCCTTCCCAGGTCTGCTCTCAATCTGTTCTCCTAACAGCCTGTATTTTTTCTTGTGATTGCCCAATCCAAGTGCAGGACTTCAAACTTTGGCCTTGTTGAACTTCATGAGGTTCACACCACCCCACTTCTCAGGCCTAACATGGTCCCTCTGGATGGCTTCCATTCCCTCCACCATGTTGACCACACCACACAGTTTGGTATTGTCAGCATGCTTGCTGAGGGTGCACTCCATGCCATGGTCCCTGTCACCAACAAAGCTGTTAAATAGCTCTGCTCCCAATGCCAGCCCCTGAGGACACCACTCACCGCTGCCCTCCACTTGGACATTGAGCTATTGGTTGCAACTGCTCAAGAGTAACCATCCAGCCAGCTCCTTATCCACTGAGTCCACTCATCAAATTGCTTCTTTCCAGCTTAGCAACAAGTACCTTTGTGCAGGACAGTATCAAATGCTCTGCACAGATTCAGGTAAACCATGTCACTCTGAATTTGCGCATGTTAAGGTTCACAATGGTCTCAAACATGACCTTCATTCTCCTACTCACTGCCATTGCCTTCTGAAACCTGGACAGTGTGGCTAGAACACTTGCCAGTGAAGACTAACACTTGCAGGTATCTCAGCTTTCCCCTTATCTCAGGTTACCAGATCTCCTGTTTCCTTCTGGAGAGAGCTCATATTTTCCCTGGTCTTCATTTTAGCACCAATGTACCTACAAAAACTTTTCTCATTGCCTTTGATGCCCTTAGAGAGGTTTAAAAAAAGCCATCTCCAATAAATAAAGTTGTGTCATGGCTGAAGTGCAAGTGGGATGTGATTGGAGCAGCTATTATCTCTGCTACTTTGCCAAATCTTTAAGAGACTCAGATGGTTGTTTTGGAGGCCAAGCTTCTTTCACACCCACTTGAGCAGCCTTAGTATTCATAAGGTGTTCTGATGAATGTTCAGCACTGCCTTTTTTTTTTTTTTTTTGTTATGAACAGAATACCATTTCACTTGTAAGAAAAACTATCTGTTGTGAATCTATTGTGTGGTTTTGCTTTTTTTCCCCATCTCTTCTTGATGCATCAAATTTTGTTGATAAATTGATAACAAATCTCACTTTTGCTGAGCATCTCTCTCAACCCAAACATGAATTTGTGATCAATCCTATTGTGAGATTTCCAGAAAAAGGAAAAAAAAATTCTTAATCTTACACATGTGTCATATTAAAACTCCTCAGAGCTTAGAGAAGAGGGAAACTTTGATCCTGATAAGGAAAACAGACCAATGGACTGGGCTTATAGAGCTACATGGGTCAGATTTTCATGTCTGAAATGGTACCCATAGGATCAGTCCAGCTTTGTTCAGTAAATAAGAAAACAGACTGATGAGAAGGAATGTGAGTGCTTCAAAATAAAGATGGAGAAGAGAGCTGCTAAACCACTTTAAAACATTAGAGAAGACTTTAAAAAGCATCTCCTGTTAACTTTTCAAGGTGTTATGGATGATGAAGTAATTTTGCAATACTGCTACTATATGGCAATTTTTTTACAAGGGGAAGGGAAAGGGCATCTGGATAGACAACTGAGGTGTTTTTTTGCGTTTTCCTTGTCTTTTAAGCATGAAGAAAAGAGCAGTTATAATGTGATTTTCTTCTTTCAGGAAAGCTATCACTGGCAATATTATACATTTTAGCTATTTATGTCCATCATTTGTTTATATCTACATTTTCCATAACTGTATGATTAGTTGTACTGTTTCAAATTAATTCTGATCTATAAATAGGAATATATATGCACATATTATTCTTGCTGAGGTTTACCTTGAGGAAGAAGTAATTACCTTCTGGGTTGAGAAGAGGACCATTAAGTAGTATTATAGCTCACTGGAGATCACTATTTTAACCAAAAACAGCAATGGTTTTACCTGTAAGCCAGAAACTCTAGTCTGTATCTATTTTATTATACCTTTTAAAAATGTGTTTTCTTGTAGCTCCAGCTACTTTCTACCAACTCTTATTTTTTATCTTGCTTACAGCCCTCAGTCCTACAGGCTGGCAAGTGTTTTTAATTCCTTACACATTAATGGGGATTATAGGTAATCATAGTAATTTCTCTTATCTATTTGTTTAATATTTATTTTCAATTCCAATTGTAGTTCATGCCAATTAGTATTTTAAAGATGAAAAGAAAAAAATCAGTAAAATGTCATGAGAAAATAATTGTCTGCTTTTCCTCATTATAATATTTTTTCCCTCCAGAATCACAGAAATGCTGGTTGTAAAACATCTACAGTGTCTTCAGTCCCAAATATCCTGTCAAATTCTCACCAACACTAAACCCAGACAGTCATGGTGTGTCTAGCTGAATGTGAAGAGCCTCTGAGATTCCCTAGCTCTTACTGGTGCTCTGCTATCCTGTAAGAGCAATGTTTTTTTTCCTGATTCTTAGCTTGAACCTCCCAAGTGGTCATTTCCCTTTGTAAGGTACCATTTTCTGCTCAAAAAAGTAAATATTGAATGAGTAAGCCAGAACATGCAAAAAAATCCATAAAAACATATGTATATATATATGAATATAACATAATATAATATAATATAATATAATATAATATAATATAATATAATATAATATAATATAATATAATATGTATATAATATTTGAAATAAAATAACTATTTCATTTCCACAGTTATATTTAGCAACCAGAGCCAGTAGAAAGCAATAAAGTTAATTTTGCTTAATATGATTTGCCAGACTCCTGAGAATTAGCTCTTATCATATTCATTAACCACATTAGATAGTGTCTTATTCAGAATAGAACATTTCATCATTCAGACTAGAAGAAAGATAATTTTTTACCCTCAAATTTAAAGAACTAAAGTGTACAACAAACATATCAGTACAAAAAGCCCCTCACATTTTGACTACGCTTCATTAGCAGAAATTTTTATGAACACAAATAATAATAGTCTCCTGAATATTGAAAAGAGAATAGTTAGAACATGAATAAAAATTAAAATTGAGTAAATTTTGTGACTTAACCTATAGCCACAATTAAAAATAACAAAGGAGTGGAAAAATATATTAAAAATTTATTTTCATAACAAGCTTCAGAAGAACAAGAACCAAATGTCTGTTATATGTTATGGCTTATATTTTTTCATCTGCAACTGAAAGTACCATTCTATGCCTGTTCACAGAGTACATTCAGAACAGATGGATGTCTCTGTGTTGAGAACTCAATGCTACAGAACTAGGGTAAATATGGAGTGGGGCAAATTTATTTGAGCATATTAAATGCTCAGTGCTGCAGGGCATCTATATGAAGTGAAAAGATTTGCTGGATAAACTGGTCACTAACAACAGATGCACCAATCAAAACATGAAAATGGTGGCAGTTGTTTTGTTTTAAGCAGTGAACTAGATTTTGTTGCAAGAACACTTTTGTGCAGAAGCCAGCCCTGAACTCAAACTAGAAAACCTCGAGTACTTTAAGCCAGCAGATTTGTCTAGAAGTCATAAGAGCTGAATTATGAGAATAATGGTTATTACTCATGAGGTACCAGAAGCCAACAGGAAAACACCAGGGAAATATCTTAAAGGAGTTAAAGGGTGCACTTCTAGGATGACAACACAGCCAACAGACTGGCTGGGGTGCTCTTACACCAATGCACACAGCATGGGTGGTAAGTAAGAGCTGGAAGTCACTGCACTGCTAGAATGCTAAAACCTTGTAGCTGTGGCTGAAACTTGGTGGATGAATCCCATGACTGGAGTGTGGCCATTGGTAGTTACAGGGCAGAAGGAGGGGTGGAGGCTTTTCCCCCTACATCAGTAGGTGGATCGAGTGTGAAGAGTTGCCTCTGAAGAAGAGCCATGGGCAGGTCAAAGCCCTGTGGGCAAGAACCATGGACTGAGGCAACAAAGGGAACCTTGTGGGTGGTGTCCACTACAGCCCCCTGATCAGGTGAGCCCATTGGTGAAACCTGCTGTCTCCAGCTGCAGGAGGCATTGCTCTCACTGGCTCTTGTCCTGCTGTCCTGGACCACTCTGTGGTCTTTGACCACCCTGACCTCTGCTGGGAAAATAGCACAGACAGTTGTAGGAGATCCAGGAGAGTGCTGGAATACATGGAGAATAACTTCCCAACCCAGTTAATAGACAGCCCTACCAGAGGGGATGTAATACTCACCTGATGCTTGCCAACATAAACAAACATAATGAGGACATGACATTTGGACTGGAGGGAGTCCAGGCTGCCATGATCCTGTTTTGGGGGAGTTCACATTGCTGAGAGAGATGGGTTAGAGAAGTACGAAGTTTTGCTTTATGAAAGCAAAATTCCAGATCTTCAGGGACGTAATCAATAGGATTTCCTAGGTCACTGTTCTTTGGGACAAGGGTGTGGAACAGAATTGGCAAATCTTTAATGAAGTCTTCCCCAGAGTATGAGAGCTAGCAATTACTAGGAAGATATCATAAAAGGAAGGCAGGAGGTTGGTGTGGCTGAGTAGAAAACTGTTGGTCAAACCAAGCGCAAAGAAGCAAATGCACAGACTATGGAAATGACGTGATTTGGAAGGGTATACAGATGAAGTTCAACTGTGTAGGAAGGCCAAAGCAAAGCTGGAGCTGAGCAGGGGATGCAAAACATTAATAAAAAGGGTTTCTACAAATATGTTTACCAGAAAAAATGTGAAAAAAGTTGTAAGGTTCCAGCCCGTCCCCCCCACCTCCCACCACAGTATGCACTGCTGAAGAACATATAGCTATGGATAAGGAAAAGGCTGAAGTACTCAACCCCTTTTTTTGCCTCAGTCCTCAATGGCAAGTTCTCTTCCCATAGCTCTTGAATGGATCAACAGGAGGATAGGAATGGGTGCGGGAAAAGTGCTTCACACTGTACGTAATTATCAGGTTTGTGACCATCTGAGGAACCTGAACATACATAAGTCTATGAAACCTGGTGAAATACATCCTAGAGTCCTGAGTAATTTCGCTGATGTAGCTGCCAAGTCAACCTCCACAATATTTGAAAAGTTATGACAATCATGTGAAGTTGTGGGTGAATGGAAAAAGGGAAATTTGTACACATCTTTATACATGGTAGAAATGAGGATCCTGGATACTGAGCTGTCAGCATCCCCTCTGCGCCTGAGAAGACCCTGGAACAGATCCTCCTGGAAGCTGTGCTAAGGCACAGGAAGGACTGAGAGTTGATTGAAACAGCATCACAGCTTCACCAAGCTTGTCAAGCTCTGGCTGACCAATCTCTTGGCTTTATGTGATGGGTTGACTGCCTCATTGGACAAGAAAAGGGCTGCATATGTCATTTATGTGAAAGTCTGTAAAGCTTTTGACAGAGTCCCCCAAAACCTCCTTCCATCTAAATTGGAAAGAGATGGGTTTAATGGCTGAATTGTTAGGGGAATAAGAAAATGGCTGGATGGCTGCATCCAGAGGGTAGTGGTCAACAGAGTCCTGCTGGATATCAGTGACAAGTAGTGTGCCTTAGGGGTTCATATTGGGAGCATTTTTACTTAGGGGTGACCTAGTTGTGGCCTTCCAGTCCCTACAGGAAAAATGGAGACTTTTTACAAGAGCATGTAGTGACAGGACAAGGCTAAAAGGCTTAATGCTGAAAAAGAATAGGTTTAGATATTAGGAAGAAAATTGCTATGAGGGTTGTGAGACACAGACACAAGTTGCCCAGAGAAGCTGTGGATGCCCTGACCCTGTGAGGCCAGGTTGGGTGGGGCTCTAAGAAAACTGATCCTGTGATAGGTGTCACCATCTATGGCAGGGGAATTTGGAACTTCATGGTCTTTAAGGTCCTTTCCAACCCAGACCATTCTATGATGCTATGAAGATCAAATTTAATAAAATATGTTGATTTTCCAGAATAAGCACAACTATTTTTGAGATCAACATCTCAGGGATGAACATGAGCAGATTTAATTTGTTGTGAGGAGGTACAGATTTTTTCTGATGTAGTTACCCTGCTATTTGAAAAGAATAGGCCATTACTATAGCAACGCCATATCACCTGACCTTTATACACACACCTGGGCCAGATTCAGATCTCAGTCTTGTCAATGTAAATCTGAAATAAACCTGAATGATGAATGATTATGTATTATACAGACCACTGTAGCTGGAGACCACATAGGCCATCACATACAGTGAGTATGCTACCCTCTGGAACTAATTCACATGATATATTTCAAGTAACCAATGTGTAATGCCTATTTTTCTTGGAGAAAATATGAAAAGAAGTAGTAATTTTTCTGCTAAATTGGTTATAAGAAAAATATTATTTTAATGGATCTCAGAATGTACTGAAGATATCTCAAATAAAACATTAGTTGTACAAAAAGGAATTTGCAAATTAAGGTGTTGATCCTGCACAAGTATATGTACACATTTATAATTATGTGCTTGTACAGCTCTCTGGACAGCTTCTTCAAAGTTTTACAGCAAACAGTCTACCAATCTTTGAAGGACTGAGTCCTAATTCAAAATCTGATATAACCAAAGGGAGTAGCATGACAGGGAAAAAAGAAAAGAGAAACACTTCAGCACGTATTTAATGTCTGATGTGATCTGATTCAGAGGATGAGAGGCAGTGGTTTGTACAGCCTCTGCTCTAAGTTATGGTGGTGATGGCATTGGGTGAATGACACCTTCCTGAGCGCTATGTTGTCACAAAGCACAGCCCATGAGATGGTGTCCAGCACACAAGGGAATGTGTGTGTTGACTTACCATTGCAACTGTGAAAAGCCCCTGCCCAGCTTGGCTTGTGATGTTCAGCCCTTCTGCAATTCCAGGTTGACGTCCACTGACTTCCCATATAGGCACACTCAGGTTTCAGACTGCACAGAGAGAGAGGCTTGTGAGAAAGAAACATAGGTGTGAGCTTCACCCAGCGACCACATCTGCAAAATTTCCAGCTCTGCCAATTCACCAACACTACACTTTGTTGAAACCTGAGAAACAGGTAGTTTTCCCTGAAAAAGCAGCTGTGAGGAGCCTGAGCCTGGGCTGCTCTTTAATATTTTGGTTCAAAAGTGTGAGTCCCAGAAAGCCCTCATATATAAGATGAACATGACTGAATCTGGAGTACATTCAAGATCAGTCCATTTCCTCTCTTGGGCTCTTAGAGAGTGCAGTTAGAGCAAATACAGTGTAGGTCGGAAACACCTCCACATATTTGTAGGCTGCAGCTTTTAGAGTGCAGAGTAAAATGTGAGAGGACAGAAACAGTCACCTAATAATAATGAGATTAGGTTACACAATGGCATTCAATGTCAGAGAGAAATGAAAGAAAGCTTATAAGACACCAGACTCCAAATACAGCCAGGTCTGACATCTCTCCTTCTCTAGAACTTCATCCAGGTGTTAGAGAGCCAGAGCCAGACATCAATAGATATATCCAGTTCCAAGTTTGTATCGCTGTAGGAATACAGAGGTGTCTATTCTGCTTTGAAGGCCTTTAAAAAGAAAGACCTTAAATTTAGCTCCTTCTGTGGTAAAATTGCTGAGAAGGTTCCTTTTTTTTTTTTTACAGATGTTTTGAAAAGTTCATGCTGCATATGTACTTAAAGAACAAAGAGAGGAAATATCCAGGCAAATCTATCCTTATATCCAATTTGCTGGAAAGCTTTTAGATCCTGTGTTTTTTTGTGCATATGCAAGTGTAACCAGCACATCTGGCATAGTGGATGTGGCTTCCTGTTTCTACATAAACTTGTGCACACTTAGAGAATGAATCTGGGCCAGGGGTTCCTCTGTAGGCAGTGATGTCCATGTTGCCTCTTTTTCCCAGTAATGAGGACTGCTCTAGTTACTGCTGCAGAGGTGACAGGATAAAAAATTGTTGATGGATGATTAAAGATATGATTGCTTCCCTCTACCACAAATAAGCAGCCTGTGTCCAGCCAGCAGCTTCCTTTAATTTGCAGCATGTTCTGAAAAAATAATTGATAAAAAAATTGCTGTGTGACTTAGGCCCTATCTTTAACCATCACACATTTTTAATATTGGGGTGGGTTGCAATTATTTGCTTCCTTTACAATCCTACCACACACAAAAGTACATCAGGCTAATGCTTCAACGATTAACTCTTCTGACTTTGATTTGAGGCAAATAAAAATGCTGGTGAGTGTGCTTTTGAGAGCCATGTGAGGAGCAAACCTTTAAAGAGCTTTTATTTCTGTCCCATCATCTCAAATTATCTTGTTTACCCCCTGAGTTTTGAGCAGGTACCATTACTGCACTCAGTTGTCCACATCATCTTTTGAAGGGAAAATTAATTCTGAATTACTGGCCCTATAACTGCCTACTTCTTCACATCATCTGTCAGCAAAATAAGCAGAGAAAAGCTGGCTAAGTGGATTTCTGTTAGCTGTCATTTAAAAAGAAAGGGACAGGTGTTGAATGAAGCTTCTTTCTCTGACTGCTAGTTAACAATACATATAGAAGAAGTTTAATTGCTTGCATCCACCTGCACCCTTGTCATTTCCTGGCTTTATTGATTTTAATGAAAATATTAAGTGCACTTCAGGAGCAACAGCTAAAGTGACATGTTGATTGAAATATACAGGAAAATGTATAATAAAGTATGCTATTACAGTTTTAATAGAATCTGAAAGAAGTAACAATACAGAAGCATTTTTCCCTGCTATTCTTCTGCATAGAGCAAGTTTTGAAATAAGTAATTGGAACCTGAATAAATGTTTGGTCATTGTTAAAGCAATCTTTCACCCTAATAACCTAATTTTTATTGAAAGTGACCCAGGCTTTTTGGCATATTTTATTCCATTAGGTAGCCTTCAGGGTGCCACATAAACACAACAAAATATGGGTATAAACAGAATCCAAACCATGGTAGCTCAGAAATGTACACAATTTCAGCTGTGTTGTGAAACATAACGTTAGTCTCTCTCATTTAGTAACAGTCGGTGTGAATGGCTTGGAGTTTTTCTTGAAGCTACATTCTCAACTTTTATTTAGATGATTTTGGACTTAATGAAGCAAGGAATATAGAAACAACCATGGCATCTTTGGTTCAGGAGCAACATTCAATGAAAATTTGATTTTTAGTTCTTTGTATTCAAGTCTCTTTCTGGTAATACTTGGTGCATCCAAAGCTGTCAAAGAGTTAAGATACATAAAACTCTCTAATTGAAGAAAGATTCTGTACCTTTTCTGTAATATAATTTCTTTAAGGAAGTTGTATTTTGCTGATGAGTGTTTATCATGAAGAAAGCTGCTCAGATTCTTCTCTTTCTCAGTTCAGTGAATCTTATGTGCTTTGAAACTGCTAATCTAAAACAGCTGCAAGCCCCAATCCAAACTATTTTACAACTATAAGAGCCAATTTCTGATATTTCTCTTCACATTAATTGCCAAAATTTTTATACCTTTAGAATGCCTAGTCAGAAACCAGGGTCTCTTGTTACTTGGTACTTCCCAAGCACAGATCAAAAAATGCTGGTACTTGAAAGGGCTCACAATCTAAGCATAAAACTAGAGAGACAAGTGAGCAGAAGAAGCAGGTCATCTTAATTGGCAAAGGTCAACACATAAACTGTCTGCTTGTCTCTCACATGCTTTTGTAGGATTTGTGGAAAACTATGGATTCACAGAAAGACCCTGAGATGATCTTATCAATGTTCATGGGTATGTCATCCCTAGGGCAAGGAATACAATGATGGAAAAAGGACTTTTCTGAACACTTAATAATGCAGGAATGCTGAGTCCACTATCCTGTCTTTACTGTAAATAAAGGTGACTATAAGAACAGAGTAAATGCGCAGTATCGTCTTCCTACAAATACTCTCACAGATTCTGGGAAAGAATTTTCTGAGAGATCCTATCTGGGCATGCCTTTCAAGATTCTTTTCCCTTTGAACTTCCTTAGTTACTGTCTGAACATGTTCAGCATTTGAACACTTGCACTCCTTTCACAGCTTAGCTACAGGATGAAATACTTCCTTGATTTATATTTGAATATACTGGTAATCACTGTGTCTCATTCTGATACTGGAGAAGGCATTCCCTATCAGGCCCTTCCAGATTTTGCAGTTGTCTTCCATACAAAAACCACTTTATGTGAACTTTGGTTGTCTTAAGTTGCTGTTCTGTACCACTTTACAGTTCTACCTCAACACGGGGAAACTAAAACTATGGACAGCACTCGATTACTAGTACAACAAAGATTTATGGTGAGGCATAAAGATGTTTTCCTTTTGTTCTCCATGTGTTTTGTTAATGACTGACTCAGCATTCAAGATGTCCTTTCAGTGCTGCTAAATATTGCATCAACATTTACAAAAAGCAGATTTTGCAAACTCGAGACTTTAGTTGTCAGCAGTAAAATACTCTAATTCCCATCCTGTTTCACAAAATTCAGCCTTTTTTTCCTCTAACCATTACTTTACATTTATGGACATTGAATTTCATTTGCCATTTTACCCCATTATTCAGATTTTCATTCATTTCATTTAACAAGTAGTTCTTATCTTTCTAGCCTGGAAATCATAGTACAATTCCTGTCTTTTCCAGATCCCTTGCATATATGCTGAGCAATACAGACTTCCGTGGGATTCCATTAGTAAACTATTTTCCACTTTTTCTTTTCTATCTCTTATTTTGATGTATACATGGGAGAATAATTTTTTTGTAAGTCAAGAGTCTCCTAGTTTCTTTATCAGATATCTCTGAGGGATTTTTAAAATGTCTTTTAAATAGCAATTGATCCATCTTTTCCTTGTGTTCCGTGCCTCTTTTAAGAAATTGTAATAGATTGAGACATTGTTTCCCTGTACAGAAGCCATCTTGATTCTTCTTCCATACATCATGTTTTGTCAAGTAGCTTATAATTATTCTTTGGGCTGATTGCTGTTGACCTATCTGGTATGCATATTGGACTTTCTGGTGTGTAATTCCCAAGATCTTGCTTATGACTTCTCTAAAAATTTTTTATCATGCTGCTCACCACATGTATGACACTGGCAGAGCTTTAAATGAAAATGGCATATTGCAGTTGGTAGGTTGTCTATTTCATCCTTGAATTCCTTTAAAGCTCTTGGGTGAACACCATCTGGTCCTAGTGATTGTTATTGTCATTACAAGCAAATGGGTTAGTACAGGTTGGACTGGACATGTCCATATAGAGATGATAGGAGAGGAATGGGTTGGTAGTAGTGGAAATATCTTAAAATTAAACTCCTTATGGTTGACTTTAAGGGAAATAGAGGGGTATTAAAGGAGGTTATTATGATCAAAGACATGGTTTCAGAGGATGATCTTCACAGGAACACTTTGAGGAGATCTGACTGGGCAAAATTTGTGAACAGTGCAGTAAAGGACAGAGAAAAATAAAGATGAAATGAGATGAACAGCCAAAGAAAGCATCCTTAAAAGACTGTGTTTATAAAAGATATGGGGGAAAATTTTGCATTTGAGAACTTTATTGACCAAACTACTTGTGGGAATTTGAGTCTCACAAACCGATTCTTAAGAAGAATTGGATAGCAGTAAGGATACTGCCTCAGTGTTGTAGTCTGGCAGCAATTTGCTAAGATTGATACAAAAAGAGAAAGTTGTAAAAAAATAAGGACTGAAGTGTAATAGCTTAAAATGAAGGAGAACTGTCTACATGCATAATCATACAGAATAAATATACCTTGTGACTGATTATGGGTGGAATCTCTAGGGAATTCTAAAGAAAAGTTATTTAAAGTAATGGACATTACATTTAGTAGTGCTGACTTTGTGCTTTGTGCTTTATTTGTCAAATATTATTATACTTAAAAATATTTTGCAAAGGCAGTTTACTCATGCCAGTCATGTAACTATTTTGAAAAGCTGAACTACAAAAGAGGAACTTCCATGTGTCATGTGTAACTGTGAATTTAAGCTGTGTAGGAAAACTGGGAAATAGGCAAAGGACATCTGTACCATATAGTCCAGATGTTGGAAGGGGCAATGGGTTATAAAACTCCAACTCAGAAAAATAACACTGAGGATATAAAAGGTTGTCTGAATAAGATTTAAAATACTAATTACTTGTGATATCCTTTTGGTGAGAGGTCAATAACACGTACTCAGCCAGAATCTGAAAAAATCTGTTATCTTAATTTTCTGTCGTTTACATAAAGTTAATAAAACATTGCTTCTCAGTTCACAAGTAACTATGTTTCAGAATGAAATAAACCTTGGTAGACATTGTTATTACTCAGTTGGTTCTTACTGATGTTAAAAATCCAACTACCTGGATATAGGGAAAAAGAGAACTCCAAAAGGCATGCAGTAGTAATTCAAACTATCAACAAATGCAGTGTACACAAACAGGAAGACTTGCCCTATGCAAAACCCAGACCTGAAAAATAAAATATGAGAAAAATAGAGGGAAAATACAGATATATACAATTCTCACAAAATTACATGAAGAAGTATTTTCCTTTCAATACATACACCTGTCCTTTTCATGTAGGCTTTGGAGGGATAAGTATTTGTTTACATGCAACTAAATCTCTTTGAAATTGCCCTTGGTTTACTTCTTAGAGCAAGATTCTGCACAGGCAAGACATGAAGTCTTTAAAAACATACAAAGCCTTAAATATTTTCATTGTGCAATTTCTTACATATCACTTTCATTTATTATGTTGTCAGCACATTACAGGCGTTCACACCATCAGATTCCCACTGTGTGTCCTGACAACCCTAAAAAGAAAAGGAAGCAAATCTGAAAGAGAGAGAAATGTTTTTACTTATTATATTAATAATTTTTTGTATTTGAAAGTGGTTATAATTGAAATAGAATTAGGAAAAGTGGAATACTTTATTTAAAATAATAACAGCTGAATTTATTACAAATATCACTGGCACCAAGTCTGTCTGACTTTAAGAAGTTTTCAGACAATGCCCACAGGCACATGGTGAGATTCTTGGGCTGTCCTGTGCAGGGCCAGGGCTTGAACATCATTGATCCTTGTGGGTCCCTTCCAGCTCTGGATATTCTATAGCTTTGAGGATATGCAGATTGCTAATTTTGAGAAGAATATTCATTTGATAAATCCTGAAACAAAATACAATCTGTTATATAAAATAGAGATGCTTAAATTTGTATATAATTCTGAATAAATTTTTGTCTGTATTCGGCCTTTTGAATTAATTTTTCTTCAGTACTGTTGGTGGAATTAGCTTCTGCTTTTTCATGTTTCATTTTGCAAGACTTTTTCAAGACATATATAATTAAGAAAGTCAAATTTTTTCTGCATGTCTATTGCCAATAAAGTCAACCTCTATATTATAAAAGCTGATGTTCTGGAGAAAGAGATGAAGAACAAACAAACCTGTTGTCTTTCTTTCAGCCTTGAAAAGCAAAGAGTTACCAGTTTTATCTGCCAACTTAGCAGCTGGTTCATAGAGATTTGACATACACATTATGCAGTTGGGTATACATAAAACAAGATGGGATGTTTGGTCTATTTAATGACTCTATTCCTGTCTAATATTAATTAATAATAAAACATGATTCTATCAGACATGTGCTGTCTAATCTACTATGCCATATATCTGTCTGCAAAAATTGTGATGTTAATAAATATAATGGGTTAACAATTAATACACTGCAAATTATTTTGTTCATTTCAATGAATAACATCAGAGAAGGAAAAGTTAGACTTAGCAAATACCTTTTTGCTAGCTCTGAAGATCAACCACAACAAGGAAAGCACTTTCTTGTGGAAAAATAAAACACGTCTTGGAGTGTCTGATGAATATTTCATAGCACTTACGACTTTCAGTGTTCTCATTGTAGTCTAGTCAGCACTGGGCTAGAGAACATCATTTTTGCTCATATCAGTAAGCATCAGTCACATACAAAAGACTACATTTTAAAATTGAAATATAATGTACTCTTGAACCCTATAAATTTTCTTTACCTTCTGGAAAAAAACAACAGGGAATTTTAGGGACCAGTTTTATCGGATTCGAGATGACTTATCTGCCATTTACAGGATAAATAGGCAACCATTTAAAGTAGTTTCTTTTTCTCTTCTCATAGTTTACTTCTGTTATAAATTACACCAAATATTTTTTATTGCACAACACCCCATCGCACTTGGCATTTTGTGATCTCCATTCCTTTCCCCACTGCCACTTTTTAATGTACATATCTTTTCATTGAAGTAAAATGTTACCAATTTAACAGCAAACTTTTGATGATAGTATCTTCTGAGGAAAATGACAGGAGTTTTCACAGAAACTAAAGAAACACAAGGTATAGAAACACACAATTAGATGAAAATGTACACAATTAAAGCAAGATGTAAGCTATAAATTTATCCTCCATTCAATGACTGTATGATACTAACACAAGGTAGTGTCTGTAGTTTCCCATTAGATTAGAGGACAATTTTTTAGATTAGAAAATTAGATGACTGATTAAAAAAAAATTAAGTATTATTGGCTTAGAAAAATTCTTTTTAATGGGTTTTGTGCAAGAAAACCACTAGATTTTGAAATAGGTCTTCACAAGAGATGTGCAGCAGATCACGCTTAAAAATGAATAGTTTCAAAAATCCAAGGCCACATCAAAGATAATTTGTTTTCCACTGCATCAAAAGCTGCTACATGTCATTTAGGTGATTCGCTTCTAAAGCATGTACCTTGACCGTGATTAATGAGTAACTTGAGTATTGCCTAGCATCTGTAAGTGGGAGGGATATTTAATTTCTCATAAAGAATAAAGAACCTGAACTACTCAGAGACTACACTATGAATTTTTGAAGTTATGATGGGATTTCTATGATGGCGATTAAGACACTGGTAGATGAGTTGACACAATTTTGAATTTTGTTTGCAGTTAATTTTAGTAGTAGTAGACACAAGTATGAATTTTATTTGCATTTTTTAAGCATTATTTTCATATGAAGATGAAACCTGTCCAACACATAGAGCTAGCCTCAGATAATGCAATAATAAAAATTAGCCAAATTTTTTTAAAATTTAATTCTGCCAAGCAGGAATTTTAAAATCTAATTGTCCTGAATGAAGCACAGCCATGCTGTGATTTCAGTTATGGAGAAATGCTGTTGGAAATCAGTAAAACAGTATGTTTTTCCACCTACAACCCCTTTCTATTCAATAAAAGCATCAAGTTATGTGATGTAAAAACATGGTATTTAGGTACATTACTTGAGAATGAAAGACCAGGGGTTTTTTTCAGACAAAGTTTATGGGTAAGACTTTTCCAGCTTGCTTTCTAATATAGCTTTTAATTTGATAATGTTTAAACAAAGTTCTGACTCAAGATTACCAACTTGTTTGTCTGATACTGCCTATCTTTTCCTCAATTCTCAGTGAAAAATCTTTATAGAGCACAACCTACTCTTGAGAAAGCTTAAGGTGCTGGAAATTTAGCCTTCTTCATCATTGCATAGAAATGGTTGCTTCTGAATTTGATTTATACACTGTCTTACAGAAAACAAACAAAACCCCAACCAAACAAAAAACCAAAACAAAAACCCCCACCACTTCTTGAAACTTGAGTCCAAGGTAAAAACTTACTTGTATACCTGAATTGAAAACAAGGTGTCTGTATCTAAACTACTTTCTGGGACTTTGAAATGTGAAAGAATTTCCTGGAATCACAGAGTGGGTGAGGCTGTAAGAGTTCAGCCTCTCTGCGCACAAAGGGTTCCCTTTAGATTTGTGTTCAGATGACTTTTGCATACCTCCAAGGAAAGCCTCCATACATCTCTGGGTATTTTTTCACATCAGAAAGATGAGTAAGCACTGAAATTACTCAGAAAATTAGGATATCCCTAAATAGGAAGCAAATACTATGACAGATCTGGACAATTCAAACAGCACATTTTTTCTTTCTTGAGTGCCTTGTGCAGGGACACTGAGAATATGCCATGCTTGACCGTGATTGTTTACGCTACACATTGCAAGGAAGCACCTCAGCTGGGAAATAAAGAGAAGAAAAATACTCAAGTAGATTTGCATTTGACAATGAAATAAGAATTATATTGGCTCGTGTAATGCCACCATTAAATGTCACTGACCAGACTGGTGCTAACCGGCTCAATAAAAAAACTGGATATCTCATAAATACTGTGTCCTGCACAAGTCTGAATGATTCTTGGCCTTTGCATAGAGAGACAGCTAGAGGAGGAAAAAGAAAGACTGTTTGTGTCATGTGTTGCAGTCAGTCACAATTACAGCTGTCCTGTTGCTGTAGTGAGAAGAAAGGCTGCTTTCCTAACCTCATTCAGGCACAATGATCTATTGAAAAAATGCTACCTTTGGTTTGGATCTGAGACTTTTTATATTACTGTCATGGTTTGATGCTGGTGCAATGCCAGTGCCCCCATGGCAAAATATATTCTTCCCAGTGGCTGCTCTGAGATGTGACCAGAAATAGAGCAAACCAGGCTTCAGCTTAGGAATAAAGGAAAAAAAACTTCAATAACTCACATTAGGTCAAAAGGAACACACACAGAACTCAGAATGAAAACCTGCCAAAACATTCCTCCTCCTCCCCCCCACTTTCCACCATGGCATAAAATAAAACCTTAGATTCTCAATCCAGTTACCACCCCTCAGATAACCAACTCTCAGTTCATCACCACCCTCCGATAATAAACTCTCAGTTCATCAAGGAGAGAGGAGTCCCTCTTGTGCCATAGGCTCCCCCAGGAAATACAGTTGAAACCTTGTGTGTTTCCATGTCACACGTGGCACATCGTGACATCTTCTTTCCATGTCCAGTGCTCTCACCACTGCACATGGACCAGAGCTGCTTCTAGGGTTCCCCTTTTAAGGATGCTTTGCCCAGTTCTGAAAAAGCAACAGTCTCAGTTTCGGGACACAGTCCCCCCAGATTCACACCCTGGGACTGAGCGGTTCTCACATCACTGCATTCTCTTGGCTCCAAACCATTGCCTTTCCCTTAAGGCAGTCTCTGTGTTACACGAGAAGTGGTTCTGTCCATGGTTCTACAAGAAAAGAGTCCAGGCAAAGGCCACTCAATCACCTCCTCCCACCTAGGATTGTTCTCAACAACTTCTGACATCCTTCACTTGCCCAGACCTTAACCACACTTGTCCATTTCCTCCTATTTTATGTCTGTCTTTCTTCTAGGAGGGTTTAATGCTCTGCAAAGTTTTCATTGTCCAAGAAAAGGGTTAAAATCTCGGGCTCTGTCTGCTCTCGCCACATCCCCCCTCTCCCCCCCCTTCTCCTTTGGCCATGCTGCCAGCACGAGATAACGAATTTCAAGGTGGCGAAAGCACAGGCAGAGGCTCGCTCCCTCTCTCCCCTGGGGAGTGGGGGCTGCCTGATGTCTCTCAGTGTTCCTCCACCCTTCCATCGTGCAGGGGCCTTCACCTCCCTTCTCTGTCCAAGGCCCGGCCTACGAAGCTGGGCAGGGGCGGTCTGACCTCTTTCACCCACTGGAACCAAGAGAGAGTTCCTCTGGGAGTTCTGTGCTTTTTAACCACCTGTGTTCTCAGAGGCATATCCATGTCCTAGTGGCCACACCAGGTGCCACTATTCAAATCTGAGCACTGATTGGTTTGACCACAGCTTCCCGAAAAGCTCACTTCCTTATCAAACCAGGACAATTATACATACATCCCCCTACATGTCGATAACTTTACATTTATATACACCTTCTGTATATGTTCACATACCTGTGTTCCACACACATGCACAGCCTCAAACTATATTACAATCGCACCACATTGGAGGGCATGTAAATCATAAATGAGACAACTGCAAACACAGTGACAATGGTGAAAGAACTGAAAAAAATACCATTATAAGGTATAAGTCTCAGCTTGTTGAAAATATTGGATAGTCAAAGTAGAACATACATGGTGTTATTCCCCGTCATGAAGGGAAAACATGAAGGAAAGAAGTGACCTTGCACATATTGGTTCTGCCTGAGAAACCCTAAGTGCGTGGGAGAAGAGCTGAAGGGAAGAAAACAAAAGATAGATTATCTGTATGTAGCTACAGCAAACCCAGGTGGATCAATAAAGTGGGTCACAAACCATCATTGGATGGGTCTAGAAAGAGGGCTCTGAGAGACAATATTGCATTAAGTAGAAATGCGTGCTTCCTTTTAATGGGGATGGATTTCAAGTATGCTTTAATTTTTGCTTTCATGTCTTCTCAGACCATCTGCTCCTCACAGAGGAGAGTTCATAACCCCCACATGTCAGGCAACACCTGCACTGTGCTGAGCCCCACCTCTCACAAGCAACTGGAACTTCAGTGTTGACACAATGGGATTGAAATTCTGTGGAACTTCCACAGAAAAGGTGTGATCACACCAACCCTAATGGCCATAGAATCCTTCCAGCAGTAAAATCTTTAAGCACCTTTGACACCACAGAAAGAGAGCCTCGAGGTATAATTATTTGTATTGAATGTGATGTGTACGGCAGGTGTGAGATTTCAGAATAGAATCTTACTGCCACGGGATGTAAAGCACACATTTGACAAAAAGATACTTGCTTATTAAAAAGGTTTTGTAGTCTAAATAAAAGTCTACTAGCTGATTGAGGTATCTCAGACTTCAACTGCAGTAGTGTTCATTCCAGTAGGTATTCTAGCAGACTGGTACAGCTTGTGAGTTTTCTGAATATTTTTCTGAACATTTCTGAACAATCTTGAACTGAAGCTAGTGAAGATGTCAGAGCCAATCCTTTGAGAATTTAGTGTCTGCTTGAGACCTTGTTTTGAGACTTTGAGTAGCTGGCTTGTGTAGCTTTTTTTCCTCCCCAAAACTTACTCCATTACACTCCCTTGTGCAAATTAAAGAATGAAAGAAAAAGCACCCCAAAGTGAAAACATTAGGTACTGAAAAATATGTGACATTTGCCTTCAAAAAGCACATTGAATGTGATGCAGACAACATTTAGTGTTCATCTTGTAATGCTTTAGATAGCTGAGTGCATTATCTATTAATGTTTAGAATGTTGCTGTAAATAAAAATATATCGCCTTGTCCTTTTGAAAGCTGTCCTTTCCATCCATGCTCAAATATAAACCTCCTTTAATGAATCTTAAAAATAATAATCCCAGTATCTTTTTTTTTGTAAACAGTTCCAATTGGAGTTTATTTGAATATACATAAGTGACTCCATTGTCTATATGCTTTCTTCATTTAATGGGATGCACAGAGGTAAGAGGAGACAGAATTGTCTCCACCCTGGAATCCCTGTGAGCAGTTCTGTTAATAACAGGCCAGACCCAGTACATTTGTGTTCTCTCTCAGAGACTGTCCTACAAACAGAAGTAAAAACTTATTCAGAGCAGAAATTAAAGAAACCAATTTTAATACTATTTATTAATTCAAATTTGTATATGTAGGCATTTATGAAGATCAGATGAAGATGTATTTTTCCGAGCAGAAAAACATCTAAGTATTTGCTATTCCATCCGGCTTCAAAAAAGAGTTAAAATGGGAGCAATCCATGTAATCTGTGAAATATAAAACATATTAAGAAGGCTTCCACTGTGATTTTCAATGATATATGAGACGTAAGTCTTTTCCTTTAACAATTCATATGTCAGCCTTCTCTGGTTTGCTTGTGAAATCCACCCTCCTACATGTATGTCAGAACTTGTGAGGAATCAAAGAAGACCCTGTTACTCAGTTTAAAAAGTATCTGGTGTATCGTAAGGAAGATAGCAAAGTCTTCAGAGAGTGTCAGATATAACTATGGGAACTGATAAGAAAGATGTCTTTTGAAAGTACTGGCAGACAGAAGGAACACAACTGTGTAAACCTCAGTAGGATCCTTATTCTTCACTTTTGGTGTCTCTGTCTAGAAACTGAAAACAAGCAAACTCAATTTTATGTGTTGTTTTAATGCAATAGAATTGTTATTTTGAGTGACTCTTGTTCAGTCTTACATGTTTTGCCCATAGCTTCTGTATGTCTGTGGCTAAATGGACTGGCTGACAATCCTGCAAGATTTGGTTCAGTCAGAGATTACAGCCCAGAGGATGGGGTGAATGAAAGAAACATTTGTGGAGAGCATGACTGATGCCTTGTCATATTATTTCCGGCAGATAATCTGATAGTTGAAGTCTTGGCTTGGTGACTCATAAGGGATAATTCCAGCAGAAGGTGTCTTAGTCACTTTTTTGAGAGTTTTCTGCTTTGCTGAGCAAGGTCTTCTCATCACCTCCAGATTTAGAGTGAAATAGCATTCCCTGATGGCTAGTATTTTAACTTTAAGATGTATCTTATCAATCATTTCTAGCAAACACTTTCTAGCATTATCCTGACATTTCATTTGATATGAACAATATTCATTTGCTTTTCTCAAATTTGCATTCTGTATGTTGGTCCAGCAAACAGAAACTTTTCTAAGTCATTTCAGTGCATATCATTTCATATGAGCATATTACAAAGTAAATTTTCTGCTACTCCTGTATACAGGGTTACCTGAAAGTGAGTGTATTCAACAAGCAAATACCCACTTCATCGACACTGATGAAATCTTCCTGTACTGTATCATTAGCAAGAACTGTTAGAAATATTCTCTTGTACTGACCTTATTATGGAAGCTAATTTTGGTTCCAGAGCAAGTGACTCCTCTAGTCATCTCTTTCTAATCAAATAATCAAATAATTCTTCAAATCACAATATTCAGTTAATTTAGAAGAATTTATTTTTGACCATATGAGGATGTATTGTTTAGCAGTGCATTTAATATCATAACCAGTTTTTTCTCTTTTTAATTTTGTTTTGTCCAAAAAACCTTGATGTTGCATTAACTGGTTATATCAGTGCAACAGATATAACCACATCTGATATCCACTTTCACCACAGTTTATGAACCTAAGTGCAGTATTAACATATTGTATAGTCATACAAAACAGCACACTTTCCTTTTCTCTTAATAATATCCTTCCTTGTGGTAAATCCTTCATATGGAGCAACGGTAGATATTTGTTTAGAGATGACTTTTGTCAATGCAAACTCAAAGATTGATTTGTGCACCAATACAAAGTCATTGCATTTTCCATTTTTACTATGATATAAATTAATATAAAATATTACAGATTTCCTGAAATTCTTGGTAGGTACCAGTTTTGACTAGGAGAGATAATTGATTTTTCTTCGTAGTATTGGGCTGTGTTTTCAATTTATGCTAAAAACAGCATTGAAAAACTCAGGGATGTTTTAACTATTGCTGAGCAGTGCTTAGGCAGCATCAAGGACTTTTATGAAACTCTTGAAATGCTGTGACAGCAAGTGGATAGGGGGTGCACAAGAAGTTGGGAGGAAATACACTTGCAACAGCTTATCCCAACTGACCAAAGGAATAGTGCAGACCACATGGCACCATACTTAGCAAAAAAAACTGAGGGAAGAAGAGTAGGACATTCAGAGAGATGTTAAGATACTGTTCAGCAGATATTTAGCAAGATTGTGAAATTCCATTCATAAGTCTTTGTGGCTCATATTTCTTTCAAAGTAATGGGAAAAAAAAGAGAAACCTTGACTGATTCACAACGACCTGAATTTACAGTGTACACTACAAACACTTAGCAAGAGAAAGTCTCATCATTGTGTAAAATTGAAATAAAGTTCTTCTGGGAGGAACCAGAATGCATTAAGGTTAACACTACAAGGGCTAGGTGAGAGAATACTTCCAGTAGCCTAGAAATGGTGTATCTCAACTGGAGAGCTGTGCTCGCATTGCATTTTGTGTTCCCTACTGTCATTTGCATATTATAGGGAAACAAACACTGTTAATGAACACTACATTATATTTGTTCAAGCAACTGTTTTCTGTCTGTACTTTCAGGATACATACATTCACTTCATGGATTTTTGTTATGTACATTTATGCTGACCACAGTTATACAGAGAAGTGTGCCAGATTGGATAAAACCCTTTTCCATTTTTCTCTAATAATAGTATTTAGCAGGGAGGAGAAAGAAATACATTTATATTTGTGTGTATGCACTCAAATACAAAAGTGTGCTCTCTACTGTCGCACACACATTTTTACTGACAGAAAGCTCTCCTTCTGGAAAGTATAAGGTTCAACCCTTTTAAGTGTCAGAGGCAAAAGAAAGCTTTTGCAATGCTTCAAAATGGAGAAAGACACTTAGGAAGCCGGTTTGGCTTTGCTTCCAGTTTGATTGACATAAAATCTCCACAAATATTTCTGGAATTTACTAGAGTTACTAAGCAAGTATTTTAATGTTTAAAAAAAAGAGTCTGAAATTTTTTATTAGTTCCTTTTAGGAATGGGAGAGACATAGACTTACTCCACACCAAAATCTAAATCTTTGTCCTCTTACCCTGTGCTTTCTTTTTTTCCCTTTATTTTTGTTGACAGTGATTCCCTGGAAATAAGTACCTAAATATTTTATTTGAAGACTATTAAAATATATGGGAATGTTTCCACTGACTTACTTGTTCTATACACCTGACCATATGTCTGGAAGTGCTGAAAGTAATCTAAAATGAAAACACATCATTCACTACATAGGGAACCTACTGCACAGACAAAGGACTGGCTCCTTCTTCTGTCTGTTAACATTTCTTAACTTCCAGGGGAACAACCTAAACATGATAGAATCTGACTTTCCATTGCCTACACCTTCTGTAACCTTTTGCATCTCTGCCCTGTGGAAACTGTGGTTTTTCTTAAAACCACTCCTGTTGCTGTTGGCAATACAATTTATTATGTAGTGTTTCATTGTTCCCACAAGATAAACAGATAAGAGTTTAAGATGGATTTAAAAAAAAAAAAATTCTTGTTCAGCTCTTTTGGATGAATAATCCAGACAAAGAGACAGGAAATATAAACATTTAGAATTAGAATTGTCTTAACTGAACAGGTACTGGTTTTTTAACCTTATGTTCCTTTTGCAAACAGTTTATACTGCTGAGCAACAGAGATGCAAGTGCATTTTCTGTAAAATATTGATGACTATAAAAAACAGCTATTGAGACTGTCATTATTTCACAAGGAAGGTGGAGTGATTTGTTTAGGCTAATGTCACTACTTTATGCAGTTTCCATATGAGAAGTAGGGAATGTTTATTTTATTTCATTTGTTGTTGATTGCTGCATAAAAGAAATGGTAAATTCAGCTTTATTCTTTTGAATTCACAGCAAGTCATCCAGAATAAGTATATTAAACAGTAGCTTCATCATGAAGTTTTCTAGGTGACTCAGAACACAAGGACAAATTGGAAAATTAATATAGTTATTTGTGCATTATTTTGTTGTTCACCATCAAAGGAAAACATTTCATAGTCTGACAGTCCTTCCATTTCCTAAACAATTGAAATCACTGAACATCGCAACAATTATCTGCAGTAAGTGGCATTAACAAAGGCATTGCTAGTTATGTAATTAGTGGGTTTCACAGAATCATTACAGATCACTTTAGGTGTTACTTTTCATGGCTTGGAAGGTTAATCATTCACAATTAACAGAACTGCCTCTGATGGTTAAAACCTTCACTTTTCAGAGAAATGTTAAAAATTTCCTTTCTCTATTTTCAGAAGTCCATCAGATAGGATATGACTTAGGACAGGATCCATTTAAGGAGATTCTCCCCTGATATCTCAATTTTTTCAGATTCTAGTGACTGACACCACTATTTTGAGAAAGTGAGAATGAAGTTTCCTATCAAAACTGATGAAAAGTAATGCAACTAGAATACAAAATAGGATAAAGTATGGATATGATCTGACGTTATTTTAGCAATAAAGTAGTAAGAATGTAATTTCTGGAAGGAAATCATGGATCAGAATGACAACCTATGCCCTAATACTGATGGAAATCATTGTCTAAGTGTTACTTTTACACCCGAGAGCCTCATGCAAATCTACCTTGCACCAAAGTATTTGTGCTGATCAGGAATGTCTGCAACTCCCTCCCGACTTTGGTAGTCATGTTGTGCTTGCTCAGATTTGCTTAAGCAAGTTTGTAGCATTGTATGTTTTATATATGGGTTTATTGTAAAGTTGGTTAATTTTATAAGTTGAGAATTTGGTTTGACCCTTGGTTCCCCCCATGTTCTCCCTTGTAATTGTTCATTCCTTCCACCAGTTACCTGTCAATCATTGTAACCGTCCCCTCTCAGGTTGAGAATCTTCTATGTCAATCATCCCTCACCTAACATATGATTTGTCCCCCCGAGCCTTTTCCCTCCCCTGCGCCCTTCCTATTGGTTCAGTGTGTCCCTCGCGCCCTCCCGCCCCAGGTTCTGTTCATTGGTCCCCGTCCGTCACACCCTTCCCCTTTATCAGTGCCTCCCTAACGGCTTTTACCCGACACCGTCACTGGGCCCACCTGGGTCAATGAAGCGCCTTGGCATCCAAACGCGTGTCCACTCCTTCCTTCCTTCGCCTCAGTGCTCCGCAGTCCTGCTCTCGCCTGCATCACGACACAGCAGACGGAGCCACTACTCAGGGGTTCTCGCTGAGAACCTGGGAGTGGCGGGATTCCTAGTCTCCACCGGTCACTCTGGGAGTGGCTAGCTGGATCCGTCAGCTCCAGTGGCCGTGGAAGCGAGACTGCACAAGTTGGCTGCAAAAATATTAGGCTTAGAATAATTTTTTTTCTTCCCTCTGAACTGCATATTCCAATTGGATATTTTGCATTCCTAAATGTTGTAGTGAATGCCAAAATTTTGTGCAATGTTTTGATTGCCTAGATGATACTATGGGGTTTTTTTTCCACTATGTATCTCTGGGTAATTTTTGCTCATGGCAACTGGTTGTGCCAAGTGAAGCCTGAATCTGTTGCATGTCATAAATTTTAGTTATAAATTCTGGTTGTGTGGATGATGTTAAAAAAGCTGTCTTCAAAGGGGAAAAAAACCAGGATAGGTAGGAATTTTTAAGTAGTCAACAAATGCAGAAAAAAAAGAGTAATTCTTGACATTCTGAATATGTGTTGTTTGTTTGTTTTAGATTTGTTGGTAAGTTTAAAAGTGTATCAGATACATGCATGACTGTGACTTGCTATTATCTCTCTAATCTTCTCCCCTGTGACTTTTGCTAGTTGGAAGATCTCTGGCAAGACATATTAAAGTCCATTTGTGCCTATTAGAATCTGAAATTCATCTTCTCTGTGGTCTCTGTGGGTTTTGTTGTTTCTGTTGAAGAGATTGAGCATTATATCTAAAGCTTGGTGCAGGATTCCCTGTTTATTTGTGTTCTAATGGAGTTGCAGAAGGAATAGAACTGTTTATTTAATTTATTCCATAAGGAAAGGGTATTTTATTATCATTTTGTAGTGCAGTATTTCTTATTGCTCCATTGAGCCAAGTGTTGTTAGCACACATAATTAAAAAGTCCATGCTGCAAAGAGATTGTGAAGCAAAAAATATAAGCATAAGTGAAACAGCAGAGGAGTTGGGCAGAATAAGGTAAGGCTGGAACTGTCTCATTCACCAGTATAACCAGAAGTCACAGGAAAATCTCACTCTGACTCCTAGCAAAAAAATTACTGTCTAGTGGTACTCTGATGGCAGGATACAGATCTCAGGAGGGATCTGAGAGACAAAGACTGGCAGTGCCTTCATGAAGACTGGATATTGTATATTTTTGCTTTGAATATGCTTAGCAGATATGTGTGTGATGGCTCCAATAGACATGTAGTTCTGATTTTTCTGTTTGATGAAAGGATCTCCTGGAATAAAACTTGACGTGTTGGTGTTTTAGTGTTCAACTTGTTTCAGTTATTGTTATAAATCACTGGAATACCCTTGTAGAGTAATTGAACTGTGAGGTATGTGCTAAGTCGTTACATTTTGCTCTTTTATTTGGATCAATCATTTGGATCAATTGTAAATAATTTTGAAAAGCATAATAACCAGTTTTATTTCTGAGTTCACATGCAGAATGGAACTAGTAAAATGGGTTAAGTAACAGGAAATCCTTTCTTCCTAATAGAAAAGAAATTGTGATGACTCTGGGTGTGGTTGCTAATTGCTACAAGTCTATTATGTACTAGTGGGGAAGCATTATTGCAGCCTTTCTCTTACTGCTGATGTGCTGTGTTTATATTATTTTACATGTTTTACAGCTGTCATTTGGGAAACTTCTTTCCCCTATAAAGGGAAATATACATATGTACATAAATATACACATAAGATAAATTATTGTGAAAGCCACAGATGCAGTGCACAGATTCTCATGCAAATAGCAAAAAGTTAATTTCTAACATATAGTCTGAATAACAGAAAAGTTTTTTGTGGGAGGGTTACACTCAAAAGGAAACATGTAGGAACTACAGAGAAGCATTTTCTGTTTGTTTGGGCATTGGTTTTCTTCAAGCATAAGAGACGCACATATGAAAATATTTTACTATTACATGGTGGCAGCTTAGCCTTTGTCTCTTCATATTCCAGTAGTCTTCTGATGATATGAACTTGAATGAGATGAGATGAAAACATGGAAGGGTAGATTCAGCTGGTTAACATTAATTGTGAGGGAAAATGTGTACTCTCTAGATTCTGTGGTGTTTGTAACCTGCATTCCGGACATTCCATGCATTATTAGTTTGTTCTTATTTTCTTCCCCATTGAGTGAATTTATTTTAGCTTCTCCCAGATGTCCTGTCTCAAACACATAAACGAAGTGCTACTATGTCCATAGAAGAAAACAAGAAAACAATGTCTCTGAAAACATGCCAGATGATTATAAGACACCTACATATCACAGTTTGGATCTCTTACTAAACACACACACCTTACTGGTACAGATTGTCCCTGGATCCCTTGGGAATACTTTAACACTGCTGAAACTTTGCTCATTGTGCTCCAGTTGACTTATTTCATAAGAAGTTACTCTTTCAGTTTCAGTGCTGTGTCTTTACAAAACTTGCTCTGAGAAGATGAAATATTCTTAAATACCTACTCTAGTAAGGAGGTTTGCTCTTGTATTGACTTTTATTTGTCTGAAATAAGAGGAAAAGAATGCAAAACAGTCAGAAAAATGCTGGATTTTACTCCTGCATTGCCTGCCACATAAACTGATCCATAAAATCTTTGTTATTTGAAATATCCCCAGATCTTGGGATGAAATATAGTTACAATTTTGTTTAAATACCACTTTCCAAGTGTATCCACGGTTATTGCAGTCTGAACCCTTGTGGGAAAAGAGTTCAGTACAGCCAAGGCACTTCTAAAAGTGGTGCCACATATTACGAAAGGAGGATTATCCAGGTGCAGGAAGGGAAGAGGTGAGCCTTTCATTCTCTCAATTTCTCTGCAAATTGTTTAACCTTATTTCTTCTTCTTCGTCAAGCAAAGACTACAATACTAGAGTCTGTTGCAGAACCAGATTGTTGGCACTATAGCGACATGCTTTGTTGGAAGAGAAAGTTGTAGAAACAAATACATCAGACACAAGTTATAAAGATATATTTCTAGTTGACAATAAATTCCAGAGCTACTACTATGTTGCAGAGTGCTGCTTAAAAGTTTTTCTGCATATATAAGTTTGGTTTGCAGGTTAGGGACACCTGGTTCCTCCATACAAAAAGAGTTTATAATAGTCAACTAGATCTCTCTGAAATGTATTGCAATTGAAAAAATGAAGTGAGCTGTAGGCTGCTGACCTTTGAACCAGATGCACGATTAGGTATTTGAACAAGACTTAGGAGAAGAAAGCACTTTTTCAGTAAGTCTTGAGAGACTCTATGCTTATGCTCTCTTGGCTCTGGGTATGTAGCCATGCTGATCACAACTGCATGTGAGGGTGATGAATGGGCCTACTGCCATCTCTGCCAAGTGATTAGCCAGTTCAAGTGCTGTGGGGAGCAGAACCATAAGGGGAGGGCACACCAGTAAAACTATTACTGGAAGAAAACAACGGCCTGATTTCAATTAATGGAGCACTCAGGTTAACAACCTCTCTGTCCAGAGAAAAATCAACAAAACTGCCCCAGACTCCCTCTTCCTGCTCATTTATGTTCTAAATTAACTGCAATAGCTGAGTAATGTGACCTTAAGTGCCATCACCTCAGAAAACTCTATGGAATTATCATTGTTATGTGAAGTAAGGAGTGAGGTAAATAACTTAGCAGAAAAGAACAAAGTGAAAAACATTTAATTGAATATTTGAGGGGTGGAATTTTTTTTACATGAATATCCATTTTCTGGAATTCCTTGTCATGTTACATTTGAGATGGAAGAGAATGCAGAGAAAACAAGCAATGTCGGAGATTTGGTTTTTAATATTGATCTCAATTGTATGAAGACCCATGATTTGATATGATTTTAGACTTACCCAACATTATTGTTCCAACTAATAATTCTAGAAAAAAATTGTAGAGATTTCTTTTAGGAAGCACTTATTGGCAGCGAAAAAAGCAAAGCACAAATTTAGCATAAAGCAGGTTCAAGATATAAAAATTACATATGTTTTGTACACTTTTTTTTCCCACAAACCTATTATTTCCAGTCTTTTAATTGGTTGTTTGTCTCAAACTGAATTATATTATGACTAATAAGATTCTTCTGGAAGGTTTGTTTTTCTTCTCCTAACCAGAAGAATCATGAGTAAATGTGAATGGCCACAAGATTATCTGCATTACTTCATGTTAAATTTGAATAAAGATAATAAAATTTTGTCCTCAACAGAAAAGTTTTGAACCCACTCTCATATTCTTTTTTAAGTGGATTTGCTACAAATCTGGACAGAACTCTCCTCAGAAGTTATTTTAAATATCTGTTCAACCAAATCCACCCAGTAGGAATGATCACAACTTAATATTAAAATATCTTTTGAAAAATGTTTCAGGTTTTACATTTTAAATGATTCTATAGATTTTAGGTAATCTTAGGAATCTGAGGCCTTCTCAAGGAACCTTCTGCAGCCCAGCAGCAGTGGGTGTATCTCAACTGTTTCACTAGAGACATGTACTGCCCAGGAGTTCAGTGAAAGCAGGGCAAGTTGCAGCCCAGCTTTCCCTGTCATTGCACTCAGCTGGACATCTCACCTGCATGGGGCTGCCACTCAGCAGGAAGATACAATGAACAGTGGTTCAACAGTGGTTGAAATAGTCAGAACAAGTAAAAGGATGTGTGGTTTTGCATTGGCAGATGCCATGATGCATGGCAGATTGTAAAAGAAACATAACACCCTCTTCTGAGTGCAGTGGTCAAACACATTCTTGGAATTCCTGGATTTACCTGTGAAATCATGAACAAGAGCATTTAAAGACAAATACTGAAAAATCATGGATGCATGGGATTTGATTTGTTTTGAGCTCTGTCATTTTAAAATTTCATATATTTCTTTCTGATAAATAATCTTTTTCTTAGCATTCCTCCATCCTTGTGATGCATACCAACTCCTATTATTATGCCTCTGTCCTTTCTGCGACAGTACCTTCAAACATGTCATCAGTCAGTCTACCCAGAAGATCTGTGATTTGTCTGAACACTTAGCACTGTAGAAGTACAAATTATTCCTACTCTGGCGCCTCTTTATGAGCTGGCACTGTGAGAGAACTGTCATGAAAAATTTGAGCTGAATGTGCTTGATTCAAAGCTTGAAGGAGAGGACAAAGACCTTTTTCCTTGAAATCTGCCTCTCTACTTTAAAGGTGCATATGTGACTGAGAGACAAAAAAGATGGGCTGGAGCAGCTGTAAGACACTCCACATAAAATGTAAAATGGAAATATTAAAAGGAATAAGTGAAGAGAAATGGCGAAAGGTTACAAGGCCTGACTGAATAAATTAGGAGGAAATTCTGAGATGTGACATGGACATTATGGAGGAGTTGCTCCTTGACGAATTGTGGTAGGAAAAAGGGAAGACTGAGTAAAAACTGAAACAGATGTCAGGGTCATAAGTCCAATAAGAAACACAAGGTCTCCAAAAGCTGAGCAACCAGAGGAAAAAGAGGAAAGCTTTTTCACCATTTTGTCATATTCCCTGTAACTTGGCTATGCTCTGTGTCACAGGTAAGTCCTCAGGATGCATTTAGTAAAATATGATTGACTGGTGAACTCCAGTCAGTAGAGAAGAAATCTGCAAGTGTGTCTTTAGGTGTATAGTGTGAAGAAAACATCCCAGGGCCTGTAAGCTGTAATATGTTGGCTCATCTGAGCATTATATGGCCTTTTTCACCATTTGCCAGTCAAAAGCCTTTCTGTATTTGCTGCCTGGGTAGATTTGCATAACTCTGACTCCTTTGGCAGAAACACATGCTCTGCTGGGAGTATCCCACTTGCATTTTTATGAAATCTGTTCAGCAGTACAAAAATGCATGGATTCCGTGGATTGAAGGAAACCCAATTTTTTAATAATGACAGTTTCTTTAGATTGCTGCAGAAGGTAGAAATAGAAATTACTTGAGAATTTTTCATTAAGTAACAACATTTAAGATTTTCTGGGACATTTTTTGGTTCCACTAGTTTGTTGATGCACTGTTTATCATGGTTATTTGCCTGAAAACTGGTAACTATGACATTCACTTGGCTGTTTCCTTTGAACCAAAACACACTGCCAGTTTTCTTTCAGCCTTTTCTCTAATGGATTGGAAACAAGACAATGTGACATACTATAAAAAACCCACTCTTTCTGTGTTGACTGTTCATTTTCAAGTGGGCTTTTACCCCAGAAATGGACAAATTTTTCTATTTTGATTGTTTAGAAAGAAAATGTCCTAAATAAATGATTGCATTTTCCTTCTAAAGTCTAGCACCTTGTCTTTTAAGCAAGTATGTGTGCTTTGACAAATACTATTACTTCTTTAGCTCATATTATTTCCCTCTTCAGGTCCTTACTCTCCACTCATCTGAAACTTTGACTGCCTGATGATGTGGTACTCCCCAAACAGAGGGAAGGTCCTAAACTACCATACTGTTCTCAGTGTGAATGCATATTTGTATATTTTGTTAATGAACAGGAAACACAAACACTCAGCCTTATTGTGCCACTTCATTTGGGGGAAAAAATATGCAGGAGACTGCAAGAAGGCTCCTCTCCAGTTGTCAGATGCTTTTGTAGACTAAATTGACATTTATTTAGAAGCACACCCAGAGTGTGCTGAGTAACTGAGGACTCAAACCCAGATGCTAGTTTAGAGGGATTGAGTAATGACTGAGTCTCTGTTATTCCTGTCTCTGATGTTCGATATCTAATGTGCATTCGGGTGCTGGCTCTCCTGCTTAAAAATTACTCCTTGCCATAGGATGAACGCCAGCAAGGCAGCCATCAGTTCTGTTCCACAGCAGCCAGAGCTGGCAAACCGTACAATTATAGAATCATGTCACAAGAAAAAGTACATAGGAGAAAAGAGAGCTAAGAAAATGAGGAAGTGCATAGTAGAGACAAAAAGATTTTTTAAAAGTATGATTTTTCTCAGCCACTTCACTAGTAAATAATGACACCAAGTTACACACAGGTCAATACATGTATTTAAGTATTGATACGAATTCTGTATGGTTTCTTCACATTTTTCTGTGCACTACATTTTTGGATGGAAATTTCAGGAACATTTTAATCTACTTCTTGAACACACTCTGTGAAATTAGCTATACCTATTCCATGACACATTTTAGACTTGGCCAGAATGATATCCAGAAGGCTGCTTTAAAAAAAACTTTCATCACTTTATGTTCAGAGTAGGCTTTTCTGTCTTTTTACTGCAGTGTGTTCTGATATGCATTGCATTTGCCAAAGTGTTACCTCCTCCTGCACAGGAAAGGGACAAGCAAAACTCTTAAAACACTAAAACTGATCTGAAATTATTCCTTATATCTTTTATGCAATGTTAATTGTAGAAATGTCCTGTATTTTAAAAAAAATTTGGTCTGCAATTTTCTTGTGGTTGCTCATGAGGCCAATACAGCCACTGAGATTTCCCAGCCTCCTAAGAACTTAAAACTGTGCATTTTCACATGCTAGGGCATTGATGCCTCTTTAAAATTGGGCATAAGATAAACAGTGAACATCAGTATATTTTCACACAATGGAAATGATCATTATCAGTTTCTTCATTGCTCTGAAGGTTTGATTCCCCACCTTCAAAAAATAAATAAAACAAATAAATCTCCCTTACAGATTTCACAGCGTGCTTTCCAAAACAAACTAACATAAGTGCGAATGCACAGTAATATCATGCAGTTTCATGTGTTCAAATAAATATTAGTAAAACTCATTTAATGCATTTTTTCTTTCAAATATCTTTTGCAATAGGACCTTTTGAACCTTAAGTCTTCAGTTTTCTGGTTGAATACTTTCTTTAACCTTTGTTAGAATGGTCACTAATTTATGAAAGTATTTTGATTTACTTATTTGTACTTTACTTTTTATTTGTAACTGTTTAAACTGGACTATTAGTACTCTCAAATACCTTGCTCAACTTTAGCCAAACCCCATGTAAAAATTTCCAAATCTTTTGTTAACAGTCATCTTTAAAAATGTGCAACATACTTTTCAGGTTGATAGATTGCATTAAATGTCATTTTAATATCCATTTTTCAGTTGAAATTCTTTAAAATCTTGACTCAGAAATCATGTCAGTAACAACACATATCCTGAAGAGTAATGTATTTTCCTGTGCTTGGTTTCAGAGTAATTTAAAAGGATATACTGATTTATCATGAGATCATTTAATTAGTGTATACAAAAAAAACATAGCCTCATATGTAAAATACACGTATGTATTTGAAAATGTATGATGCATTAGTTGACTCAAGTTCATCTGAAAGACAAGAACCTTAATGTGGAAGACCTAACTTGTAGCCCTCTGCTGTGCTGTTACCTACAGATTATATTGTCTAAAACCAATTACGACAATTTTTCCTTCATCATACTTCCTTTATAGAATTTTTTCTGCTGTCTAGAAAGTTTGCCATGACGTTGTCATGGTTTGACACTGGCACAATGCCAGTGCCCCATGAAGATACCTTCTCCCTGGTAGCTGCTGTGAGATGTGAGCAGGAATAAGCAAAGCAGGCTCTTACTTAGGAAAGAAAAGAAAACAGAACTTTATTAACTACTCTACAACTATAGATAAAAGGAACACACACACAGGGAAAATGAAAATCTCACAAATGCATTTCCTCCTCCCCCCACCAAATTTCCAACACAATGCATCTATTCCTCAAATCACCAACTCTCGGTCCAGCACCACCTTTTAGACAATCAATCCTCAGTTCATCAAGAGGAGAGGAGTCCTTCTTGTACCATGGGCTTCCCCTGGAAACACAGCTGAAGCCTCGTGTGTTTCTGTGTCACTCGTGGCACCGCCCGGAGTACATCTGCCATCGTGACCTCTTCCTTTTCATGTCCAGTGCTCTCACCACTGAACACGGACCAGAGCTGCTTCTAGGGTTGTCTTTTAAGGATGCTCTGTCCCGATCCAAAAAAGGCACAGTCTCTCCTTTGGGACACCTGTCCCCACAATCTCTCCTTTGGGACACCTGTCCCCCCCATATTTTTTCACCCCCTGGGGCTGAGGGGCATCAACACTGAACCCTCTTGGTTCTGTGGCCATTGCCTCCCCCTAGAATGCAGTCTCTGTATCACAAGGAACATGGGTCTGTCCATGGCTATACAAAAAGGGTCCAGCAAAAGCCACTCCATCATCTCTTCCCACTAGGATTCTTCTCTATTCTTCCACAATTTCTCACTCACCCAGACCTCTCTCACACTTGCACGTTCCTTCCTCATTTTCCACTCTATCTTCCAGGAGAGGTCAATGTTCTGTAAAGTTCTCATTCTCCAAAAAGGGGTTAAAAGCTCCTACAAGCGGCCGGCTGAACCCCCCCCTCTTCTCCGTCCCAGCCGTGCTGCCGGCGCAGGCCCATGTTTATCCAGTCTCAAGGTTACAGTCCCAGGCAGCGGCTCTCTCTCTCTCTCTGTGTCTCTCTCTCTCTCTCTCTCTGTGTCTCTCAGGGGGGGCTGCCCGATGGCTCCCGGTGTCTCTCTCTCTCTCTTCCACCCTTCCACCCCCGGGCTCAGGCCTACCTCTCTCGGCCTCATGGCTTTCCCCTCCCCCTGCCCAGCCAGCAGCTGGGCCGGGGCAGAGACCCGAACTCTTTCCCGCCGGAAACCCAAGAGGACCCTCCCAGGGGAGAGCTCTGCTTTTAACCCCGTGTTCTCAGAGGCGGATCCAATGTCCTAAATGGCCAGGTTAAATGCCAATATTAAACCCTGAATATCCCTTGGCCCAAAATACAGCATCCCAAAAAACACATTTCCTGTCAAACCACCACAGACGTGATCAAACCTTTCTCTAACTAAAAAATAAAAAGAAAGCTAAAAAAGAGAAAAGAGAGAAACAAATTAAGAAAATACAAATTTGATTTAAATCCTGAGAATCAATCCAAGTGTGTCCTGAAACATGCATTTTTGCTGAAAAGCATGCAGCTTTTTTCTATCCCTAGAATTCTTTAATCTTGGCAAGACTTGGCAAGACACTGTTTCATTTCTTAGCTAATCTTTATAAGTTACTCTTCATCTGCTAAACATTGAATCTTCCAAAATATCACAGTTTTACTATGAAGAGACAGCAAGACAGATGGATAAGGTTCAAGAAAGTTGGTTTCCTAGTCAGCATCCATATAGATTATGAGTAAAATATAATATACAAAGTGCAATCTTAACAAAGTTCTTTGGTGGTTGATATAGGAGATTTCCAACAGTTAAAATAGATAATACTTCTAAGACTTCTAATGGAACTGAAAATAAAAAAAAAACTTTCAAATTGGGACCAATAGTTACAATGAAAACATGACTCAGGAACTGATAATCTACACAGACAAAATTGCTGTATATCCCTCAAATTGTTGCTAGATTTTGATTAATTCCATAATTTAGCTACATTTTCCATAATATTAAAATCTGTATTTTTTGCACAATTTTATTTCCCTAGTGGTATTTTCTAAGTTTTATTTACACAGTGTCCAATATAAGCTACTTTTCTTTATGAAAACAATAATTCAAAATATGCATTCTATTATTTGAACTTGGTATGCTTGGAAAAGGACCAGATTGTGCCATAATGCGGGGAAAAATTCACTGACTATAGGTGATGCTGAACAAATGTTGAAAAATCTTAGGAACAATAAATCCATGAGAAATTTATTGCCAATAATACCTTTTGTGTCTATACTTGTGAGGCTGGGGAAATGAAAATCAAATAATTATTTGACATTATTTGATTTGAGAGTAGGTTAAGTTAGATTTTAGGAAGGAATTCTTTACTGTGAGGATTGTGAGGCACTGAAACAGGTTGCCCAGGGAAGTTGTGGATGTCCCATCCCTGGATGTGTTCAAGTCCAGGTTGGGTGGGGCTCTGTAAAACTTAATTTAGTGAGTGGCATCCCTGCCAATGTCAGGGTGGTTGGGAAAAGATGGTCTTTATGTCCCTTCCAACCAAAGCCATTATATATTTCAATGATTTCTAAAAGGAAAGCCTGCAGCAGAATCCATGAGGGCTGCTTTCGCTCTGTGCAAGGCAAAGCACTGTTATTGCAAACCTGCCATCAGGGAAAATCTGGAAGAGGGTGTTTTCTAGGTTCTAGAATCCTGCAGTGATAGTGGAACCCAACACTGATAGTGTAAAATTCTAAGGAAAACTAACAGAAAAAACAATGGGTAATTTACCTTTCCTTGCAAAGCAGCTCAAAATTCACCTGGCTTGATAGACTCAGTGTTGGTGGTAGAGGTGTTGACATCTAGCATGGGACCTTTAGGTGAAATCTAAAGTGTCTGTGCATGCTTACAAAGGTTTCTCAGATAGAAGAAATTTAAGTTTTCCAGAAGCAAGGGAGTTTTTGGAGGACAGAAGACTCTATGATATAAGAGTAGTCTCTGCCATAATCAGAAGGAAACAGACTACTTTAATGAATATTAAAAAGGATTAAGCTATGAGCTGGGAAAGACACACAGCAAAAAAGACAATTCATCTAGGAATAATAGCAATACAAATGAAATTGTTTTATGTATCCAATAACTAGAATTGGGACTGAAATTCAATTGCTCGGGTGATATGGGAGCAAAGAGGAAAGAAATCAGTAAGGCAATAGAGGTCAGTGTAAATGATCCTACCAAATCTACTAAAATAATAGGTCAGTAGTAAAGAGGTCAATGGAAATGACCTCCTGAAATTAAAAACTAAAAACACTTATGAGTGAAAGTTTGAAGACTATCAGAGTTGGCATAGATCATATGAAACTAGAAAGTAAAAAGAGGGAATAGGCAGAGAATACCTCTTTATCAAAGTTCTAAGACAAAAAACATCTTCCTTCTCGTAGTTCTTTTCACTTCCTCTCTTTCTCTTTCTGTCTTTTTCCCCTCTTCTTCCTTCCTTTGTTTCTCCCTACTTTATGCTTTTTTCGTCTTTTCTTGTCTTCCTCTTCTTCTCCCCTTCCACCTTTCTCCATGTACTCCAGACTAATTTTCAGTGCTCCAATGGTAAGCTGTGTGTCTAGCTCTTTTACCTCTATTCAGTTCTTTACAATTCTTTCTCCTTTTCCTTTCAGTCTTTTTACTGAGGAAAGTAGTAGCTATGGAGTGTTCAATTTGGACTAAATATTTTTAGGAGGTTTCTCAGGATGTTGTTCTTCCTACCATGTATAATTTTATCTCATGTATCTTATTGTGCCACACTTATTATCAGCTGTGGAAAGTTGGGGGGTGATCATGTCTTTGAAAAATTTCCACTTTGCTAAGCAAACAGCCTGATAACTGCAATTTATAACCACAGAATGCAAAGCTGAAAGTTGAACATGGGTGTTGTTGAACCCAATTCAATCCTGAATTCCTAGATATGTGTATGAAAAGGCTTAAAAGTGTGTTTTCATAATTTGTTTGGGAGAGAAATCTTTATTCAGATTAGGGTTTAGAAATAGAGTTGTAGAAACATGGGAAAGCTTGCTTCAGTTTCTGGCAGCAAAGTTTGATAACAATTCTCTTAAAATTCTCTTAGAAAACAGTGTTTGGCAATCTGATTTACAAAAACATAGCAGAAAAACCAGAGGGAAGTCAACTGACATGCTTAGATCTATACCAGTCTTGACCTAGGGAAAGATTAAGAATATCCAGTTCTAAGTGGATTTATGGAATTAACTAGACACTGAAGTATGTTCTGCAAGGACCTTCTTGTCTGTGGATTTTTGAGAGAGGTGACTAGACAAAGCCCTAAGCCATGTCTTCTACGTTCAGTGCTGAATTCATTCTGAGAAGAAGGCTGAACTGAGAAAACCTCTAGATACTGTCCAACCTGTGTGTTTCTGAGACTGTAACATGAAGTTCTTACTGTATGAGGGTTGAGGTATGAATGATGAATGCCATGATGAATTGCATGAAACTGGTTGTACATTTACCCTCTGTCTATTTTTTTTATTATCAGAACAAAAGTGATAGTATAAGTGGAATTATAAGTGGATATGAAGTGAATATATATCTACGTATCTATATCTATGTATATCATGTATATATATCCAGAATAGACAATACTTTAAAATAAACATCCTGTTAAGTCAAAAAACTCCGTTTTTTTGACACCTGAATAACTATTTTTTATAATTTGAAAGGATTCCCATTTTCAGTGTGTCCTTTTTCGACAGCAATACAAAATAATAGAAAAATAAGAGCTCTTTTTCATTTCTCTCTATGGCTTGCTGTTCCTGTCAAGCTGTGTAAGGTCAAAGAGTAGATTCTGCATGATTGTTGAGAGGTGGGAAAGAGACCAGTGGTTAGAGAGATGGTATTACGCTTTTCTCTGAAGTACTCAGCTTTGACCATGGTCAGACATAACATACAGCACTTTTCTGGTACAGCACAGTGCTTTCCATGTTCCCAACTGCTGGAATGCAAGAATGTTATTTTCCATTTGCTGGTGGAACTCCTTGGGGTTGTAAAGAAGAAAAAATGTTTTAGAGATCTAAATATAAAAGAATGTAATTTTAACATATTTTGTCATTAAGAAATTTAGAAGCTTTTAGACAGATTGTGAAGGTAGCAGAAAATGAGATGCAGTGTTGCATTAGATATGTTTTTAGTATTTTCTTCTTTTTGTAAAAGCTGTAATTTTCAGAGTTTAGAACCAATTTAATGTCCCTGGAGCTAGAGCTTTTTTGTATCCATTGTCCATTAGGTGAATTGCTAAGCCAAGAATGGAATCCATTTATAATGTATAAAATATAGTAAAATGCTTTAAAAACAGTCTAGGTAGGGAAGAAATCATCAGGAGTCCATTAAATTTGAAGATGGTGAGTTCTGAGGTTCTTCTCATATTCAGATAATGTATTTTTGTGCTTTGATAAGAGGCATTAGATATAGAAAGATTTATTTAAAAGTTTGAATTCAATAAAAAATTATACAGAACAAATGCAAAATGCATTCTGTTTGACATTTGAGACAGATTTCAAAACAGTATTTTGCTTTAAAGAATACCCTGTTACTTCAGTAATATTTATTATGTTTAATAAAAATTAATAAATAAAACCTGAAATTATAGTGTCAGTGTTACAGACTTTAAAGAGACACCTGTCAGAATACCTTATTAAGTTACGTTCTTATGGCATCACAACTTGGACATGAAAGTATGGTCTTATCAGGGAAGATCACAGGTGCTGACATATTGTTAGCAATTAAAAGTAAATCTCTGCAGAGAATTTAAATTGTTAAGAACAATATGAAGGGACCACGAAGGGAATAGGAAGGGAACAACTGAATCTAAGACTCCCTGCAGAATGTTCCAAGTTCCACAGTGTCTCATTTGTGCCCAGCCTCAGCTCACAGCTCACAGCCCACAGCTCACCTGTGTGAGTGTCCTCTAGCAGCTCACAGGTGACCTGCACGTGCTGCCAGGGCCAGTGGCTGGCAGGAACCAGCCATTGTAGAAGCCTTTACTTGGAGCCTTGCATTTATTTCTGCCTGGTGAATAGAAACTCACTGAGATATCCTAAAAAGTTTTTGCTGCACTGTTGAATCTTGATTCCTCTGTGGTTTGGTGCTTTTTATTCTTTTTATTCTGGGAAGTAGATGTATCTCCCAGTAAGAATCTGTTCAATGTACAGGCAAGGAATTAAGGAATATTCTGGATTTGACAATCATAATGTTTTAAAAAATCTTGAAGTTATTTTTGGTTGAAGTTAAAAGAGAATTTTCCCAAATTTTTCAATGTGGCAAATGTATTTTAAAGCTTAGTCAGCATAGATTAAGTATGCTTCATCCTTGCTATATTTTTTACCAAAGTGTTTTCTTTTTGAATTATTAAACCCATCCAAATACGTCATTATTTAGTCTATTTTCTGTCCATCATTCTAACACATCTTTGGCTTATTTACACATATTCTTGTAGCTCTTCCTTCAATATCCTTATATGGCTTCTACTCAGATTGGAGATCTTTATGTGAAGCAACAAGATGAAACCAATGATGATTCCTAGGTTTTATTTTGGACTCTTGAGCTGATCATGGGGGATGGAAGAGAGCAAATGGCAACTTTTGCAAATCAGATATTTGAAGGATCAAAATATTCTAGAGTGAATGTCCACTGCAAGAGCTGTGGAGGAACAGAGAAAACTATTTGAAAACAACCAAGTTGCACTTAGTGGATGATTTCCAGGACAGAGAAGACACAGACAAAACAGAATGTTACAATTTTTAGGTTGTACTTTCTATCCTGCCTCTCCCCTCCTATTTCTGTGTCAATTTACCTTACATACACATTTACAGTTTTCTGGTTCCTCCAGAGCTCTCATGATGCTCTGGATAAATGGTATACATTTCACAGAAAACATGCATAAATATAAATTCACCCAAGAGGTTTAAATGACTCCTTGGGGTTAAATGAAATGCATGTTAATGACATTCATATATAGTAAGAAGCACAGATTTTAAAAATCTGTCTCTACACACATACAGAATCAAATAGCAGATCTACCAATTAAATCATAGCCTGTGTGCCTCCAATGACACTTGAATTGCAAACAATACTTTGCATGAGAATTTTGCACCTTCAAAAATCTGTCTTCCCCTATTTGGAATTAACTGACATTTTGAACAGTACCGGAGAGGTCTCAAGATCCATTATAAAAATGGAGCAGACCATGAGTGGAGAGAATAGTGGTGACTCACTGCATGGGTGAGACACAGCAGGATCACCATTTGGGACAGAAGCAAATATGTCAGATGAGATAATTCCATTACAGGAAGAAGGATGTTAGTGACTTCATACAAGGCAATACGTATACAAAGGGAACTTGTTTGTATTTTACTTCTTGATGTGACCACCCATGCCCTTAAAATCAAATCAAGCTACAACAGCTAGGGAAGAAGGCTATGGCAATGGCTAGTGGAGTTCAAAACATAATTCAGGAAAAGATTAAAAAATATGCTTTCCAGAAGAAAAACGTAGTCAGAGATGTTTTAGCTAGGTATTTTCTGATTTATTGAACACTAGTTTTTAACCTGTGGCTGTTTTACAATGTATTTACATGCTGAAGGTAGTTTGCAGTTTTCCAGACAGCAGTAAGAGAGAGGACCCTGAGAAGTGTTAAAATAGATATTTTATAATTTCTGAGAGAGATTAGTTGGTATAATTTCCAGTGGTAGCATGATCCATAATGGTATTCCAGAAAGGCTTTTCCATTGTCCTGTGTCTGTTTCCAGCACTAAATGTAGAATAAAGTACTGAGTCACAGATCCCCTTTGGTTCTCTAGCCAGGACACAAAAGTTGATATAGGAACTTGGGGAGTTACCGCCTACTGCCTCTACGAGTCCACATGACATTTGGGCACAATGTGAGAGAAAACAGAGTGTGCACCTCCTCTTACTTTCTGCTGGAGACAATGGAACTACTTCGGGCTTATTCCCACGTTTTGGGATCTCCCACGCCCAAGAGACAACGCCCTCCCCAGTGGGGGGGGCTCTTTTCACAGTTTGTACTTCCTGGCTTGAAAAGAAATAACATCTGCCTCTTTGAGCATTGCTAATAACAGCTTTGAGGTCCACAGCATTCCTTTTTGTTTATTCTATTTTCAATTATATAGGTTGTATTGTGAAGAATAGAAAGCAAAGAAAGGAGAAAACCATGCTAATTCAGGCAACACTTGTGAATCTTGGATGACATTTCCTCTGTAAGGCAAGCTGGTTTAAACTAATGCTTTAGCAGAGCATTTTCTTGGCTTTTGTGATTGGGTTACAGTGATATTATTTGTGTTATGATTTAATACATTCACTGGACTTGCATCAACACCGTTCCAACCAAGACAAGTGGTAAGTCTTAGAGTACCACACAACAGAGACAGAGAAATGGTTGGCTCTGCTTTTGACTCTGCTCAAGTAGCAAGAGCAAAATCCAAAAATTAGAAAATATATGTGAAGATATTTCCTTTTAACTTCTCAGAGACACTGTATCGGTAGCCTCACATCTTGTGTCTGGGTCTGGAGAGCAGATACCTCTTGGGGAGAGCAGCATGTGACCAGTCCATCACTGGAGAAACAGAAACTCTAACTGTGCCCTTGAGAGCCACTACCAGCTCTCTTCACTGGAGAAACAGAAACTCTAACTGTGCCCTTGAGAGCCACTACCAGCTCTCTCTCCTCTCCTCTCCTCTCCTCTCCTCTCCTCTCCTCTCCTCTCCTCTCCTCTCCTCTCCTCTCCTCTCCTCTCCTCTCCTCTCCTCTCCTCTCCTCTCCTCTCCTCTCCTCTCCTCTCCTCTCCTCTCCTCTCCTCTCCTCTCCTCTCCTCTCCTCTCCTCTCCTCTCCTCTCCTCTCCTCTCCTCTCCTCTCCTCTCCTCTCCTCTCCTCTCCTCTCCTCTCCTCTCCTCTCCTCTCCTCTCCTCTCCTCTCCTCTCCTCTCCTCTCCTCTCCTCTCCTCTCCTCTCCTCTCCTTTCCCAGATTAACACCAGCAGCTTGGTAAGCCACTAATGCATTGCCTCAGTAACAAACTATAACATGTAGAATAGTGATCTCTGAACGTGCAAAAAGCATTACCTGTAATGTAAATCCCTGATCCTTGGCCTTTTGTTTTACTGCTGTGAAGGTATAAATCTCCAGGTCCTATATAGCCCAGTCTGTCTTGGGCAGAGGCAGTAGTGAAGATGAGTCAAAAATGTTGGTGGAGAGGAGATAAGGGTAGGGTTTCTACCTCTTAATGTCTAAAATTTAGTCATACAAGATACTAAACCTAAAAATAGAAGAAATTACAAGATAATATACATACAATTTTTATTCTGCGAAGGAGATAAAAAATAAAAGAACATGATAGGTGTTCATCATATCATTCAATGTACACTGAGTTAAGATACTGCAGTGCTGAAGTGATGCTCCCAAGCTAGTTACAACTGAGGAAATCAGGTTGGCTTTTATTTTTTAGTTGCAGTTTGGCTACATCACTGTTCTTTAGAATCTCTTCTCTACTTAGTCATCTTTCAAATGAATGCAATTGCTTCACCAGTGTAAAGCAACTGCCATTGCAGGTTTGACCTGTTAAGGTTAGGCTGCTTTTTTGAAAATGAGCCAGAGCACCTGGGAAACACATATTTTATGGCCTAAGAGAATTTTTAAAATCCTGGATAAAAAGGCTATAACTCTATCATCTGAGCAAGTAAATTCCTTTTATGTATTATAATTAAATTGATTAGAACAGTTGAGTAAGGCTTAAATTTCGTGCAGTGGTCTTTTTAATTACAGGTCCCCTTTAAGACACATCACATCATCTACACCAATGATTAAATAATGATGGTGGATATTGTTAGACTATTGCATGTTGCCAAGTAGAACAATAAAAGGTCACAAAATGTGACTTTTGCACACAGGAGGTCCAGAGATCAGCTTCAAATTTTGGTTCCTTTTGGCGAGATGTTTGTAGACAGTTTTTTCCAATGGCAAATAAATCATGATCTATGAAAAGTCTGGTGTAGTAACCAGGATTTAAAGAAGCAATAGCAGTTTAGTTTAAAAGTTTAGATGGCATTACTTAACCTCATCACTACATTACTTTTTATTAGTACAGTTACCTTTTAAAGATAGTGAACCAAAAATCACATTGACTTGAGGTCTTCGACTAGTCATGAAAAAACCCCTCTCAAATAAGCATTCACATACGGTCACTGCAACCATGGGAGAGATCTGATAGACAGATGACATATACCAGTGTATGTGACATGGGAAAGAGAGAACTATTAAAACTTTGAGAATGAAAGAAAAGACAAATATTTCAGTTTTGGTAGAGTTGTAGTAATGCTAATGTAATGCATAATCATTCTTTTGCTATATTCTCCATGTATTAATTTTATCAACCTTTATAATAATGTTCATTCTACTGCATTCTTTCAAAAATGGCCCACTTTACCTGTTTTATGTCATGGGGATACCTATCTCTCATCATCTTTAGTCCATTTTATGTAATTTTCTGCTGTCTACTTTAAAGGAGGACTATAGGATCAGAACCACTCTACAATAAAAATTTGCCAAAGACTTATAAAAATATTTTCCATTTCATGTTCATGTCTTGATATTCCCAAAGTTGTATTTGCTTATTTGATTGCTGCAGAGCACTGAATTGACATTTTCAGAGAATTACCCAGAATGACGCTGAGTACTCACAGTTAATTCAGAGGACATTGTTGTCTGTGAGCTCAACACTGTGCCTGCCATTACTTGTTACAAATGGAAATATCTAAAGCAATTAAAATATTTGAAATTTTGTAAACCAATTATTTGATCTTCATTGAAATGAAGGTTATTAGAAAATTAAGATCATAGAACCATTGAATATCTCAAGTTGGAAAGCAACTATAAGGGTCACTGAGTCCACCTCCCAAGATTCTAAATTAAAATTATTTTCTGCCACTAATAGCAATTTAAATTATTTTTTCTTGTAGTAATAAAGGTGGATTTAGTTATGCTAAAAAACTAAAGACTAACAAACTTAGAAACCATATTGCACACAGTGTCTTGTGTATTTCATGACAGTGGAAATAATGTGCTAAATTTGTGTTGATGGTGATAACTAGAGGAAAAAATCTCTATTCAGGTATATAAGCTTCTATTAATTTGTTCTCAGTAGCTACAACATTTTTGGCTTTGCTGTGGCAGGATCAATACTAGTGACGAAAACCAACAGGTGCAGTTTGGTAAGGACAGAGTAAAAAAACAGTTTAAGAAAAATCTGTTGCATCATCCTATCCAGTGCACATTACAATGCTGTTGTCCAATCCAGTCCTAAGAAATAATCTGTCAGACTGTATCCCTCTGTTTTTCAATCTCACTTCCAGCATGAGGGTCTCTATGACTTCTCTTGTTGTCTACAGTGTTTTTTAATTAATTTTTTCAAGTAGATGATCAGAAGAAACATGCAAGTGACTACTTTCCTACTGCTCAGTGGGATTCAACCTAGCATTGTTTGTCTCAGTGTTCACTGATAGTACTTTTATAATCTCCTCATCCCTTTCAGATGTATGTCAGCTGAATGAGGCACATTGTATTTGGGTTTGGTCTCTTGGAAGTACTAGGAAATGTTACTTTATTTCTATTACTGTGGGTTCAGATCTCACTCTGTTGCAGTCATTGAAGGTATTACATAAATGAAAAAATTATTATCATAATGCTCAGCTCATGAGTGGTAACTTCCTAAGACAAAATAGCTTGATGGCTCATCTGGAAGTAGTAGGCAGAACAATCTACAGTCTTTGGTTTTTCAGAAATTTAAAAGCATTTAAGCTAACATTTTTGAAAAAATACCTAATAGAAATGACTAAATTAATTGGGGTAAGGTATTCAGATTTTGAAACGTATTTAGGCCAGCTCTGCATATCTCTCACATTTAGGGGTTGTACTAAAAGAAGGAAATGAGCATTTGGTAGGATCTTTGCATCTTCCCGCTCTGCCTTTTTCCCACTATGACTGCATGATCCAATTGCTTCCAAGTGAGCAGTGAGCCTTTTTAATTTGATTAAAACTTCATACCCTTCTTTGACTCTATCAAAGATAAAAAGATAAGATTTTAATCTAGCAGCGGTGAAAGCAGCACTCTGACACTAGGCACCTCTAACAGTTCTTTTAGGGTAATTTTGCCAGATCCCGTCTATTTCTGAGCTGTGTGCAGTAACATGATGTGCCCTTCTTCTCTCTCTCCTCTCTTTCTCCCCCTCTCTCTTGCTGCCTCTCCCTTTCACTGAAATGGCAGCTAAAGAACAAATTGCTTTCTTTGTCTGAAGCCTGCTTGTTCACAGGGGGGCTCTTGATCTGAAAAAACCCAGAGATGTCAGGCTGTATAAACTCTCAGGGAAAGATATATTTTGTAAAGGTTCCCACTCTGGAAAATTATATACTACTTTCAAAATGCTTTGCCACTTTTAAAAAGTGTAATTATATCCTTCTCCTTAATGACTGACTTAGCATATGTTTACACATGTTTTAGCTGACTTATGACAGTACACAGAAGCACATTGTGCATCTGATTTTAACAGCTAAAAGAAAATGGGACCAACATCCGAACCTGTCTGTTAACATTGCCCAAGTACTTTTGAACACAAAGTACACCTAGTGCCAGTGCTTGTGCCCTCCCTCACCCTTTCTCTACACGATAAATTATGTTGTCATTTTTTTTCCTCTAGTCTGCAATCCATGTCATGTCAGCCCTTTCAATTCTGTTTCAGAATTTTTGTTTGGTTGGTTAGTTGTGGTGGGGATTTTTTGTTTAGTTTGTGGGGAAATTTTCTGTTTGTTTGTTTGTTTGTTTGTTTGGGGATTTTATTTATTATTTATTTGTTTTATTTGTTTTATTGGTAATTTTTCCTCAATATTTTCTGAATGCTCACTCGATCATGCTGGTTTGGGCCCCTATTATAGGAAGCTTGGAGAATATTTTCATATTTTGGCTTTAAAGAGCTGGATGGAACAGAGAACTAGTTACCGTACTGGAGCCTTCCAACTAGTTGCGCTTGGGTGAATATATCCCCAAGGGTGTGGTGGCTGAGAATCATTATGCTTTAGTATTTCCTACATGGGCTTATAAACCCACAAGGTGGTCCCGTCCCGACTATCACCAACCAAACATTGCTGTCACAGTAATTGCTACCTCCTTGAAAGGTTTTGGGAAGGAACTCAAGACCCAGATATGGAAAGAATGCTGCTTTGTTAACTGCTGAGAAGATAGTGCCAGGTAGCTTAGTGCAGGGAGTGCACAACAGCAAGAGCTTTCAGCACTCTAGGAGGGCACACAGGCACAAGGAATTCAGTGTGTTGGTTAAGCCACTGACCCCAGAAAGCTTTTGAGATGCAGACATAAGTAGAACCAGGCCCTTGCCTACACTTTGTGAAAAAGACACTAAACAAACCTAGGACCATCTGGTCTCATTCTCTGGGCCTCCAGGGTTGGGAGATCTACTGAGAAAGAGTTCAGTCTCTGAGAGGGAGAAATTGCCTTGCTTCACTAATCTAGTGGTAAGAAAGCTGCTCTGGCAATTCTAAAGCATGCACTAGGGAAAGTATTTTTGCACCATTTTGGTCTTGCTAATACAACAACAAAAATTACTTAAAACCAAAAACTAAAACTACTAAAGCAATGGGCAAAAAATCTGTAGAGAAATGTTCCTGATCATCTCTACTGCTACCACACACATTCACTAGACTGTCTTCCTCAGCTAACACTCTCCCAACAGAAGCATTTCTTCTAGTTATTAACAACTAAAACACATGGACAGCTGCTTAGAACTAAAGAAGCAAACAATTCCCTAAACTGACAAAGTGCACATCTAAGCAAGACAGGACATTAGTGTAGCAGGCTGAATCAATGTGTTTTCCCACTTGTGTATTGTTGTTACATTGTCTTCCTCTTTTCAAAATAAAACAATTTTCTAATTTTCTATACCCAAACCATGAGCTCTGGCATGTCTTCGTAAAATACTCCCCAGAGAAATGCAAACCCATCATTTTCTTAATGATTCAGATCCATGGTACCTTTTTCAAAACTTAACAACAAAGATGTAATGACAGATAACCTGGCATCAGCATCTTCAGAATATAAACATTGTTCAACAAACTTCTAGGAGACTGCCAGGTGATGATTCCCTCTTCATCGGTGTATCTTCCTGTCAGTATAAACTATGACCCAAAAGATCAATTGATGTCTGAGGAAAAGGGCTTGAATTCAGAGTTGGTGTGGGGTTATATAGCTCAGCTGAAGTCAGTAGGAAGTGTTACTATACCTTAGTCAAGGTGACTGATTAAAAAAGAGTCGTCAATCATTTATATCATAAAAACAATTAAATATACTTGCTTAATCATTATAGAACCGGTGAAGTTACCTCTCACACCCTTTGGAAACAGAAAGCCAGTGAACTTGTCTAGAACTAATAGTGATTATTTGCTTTGACAACCCAATCAATCACTGAAATAGATTTAACTTGCTTCTAAGGTAGAAGTGGAAATTTTGCATTCACAGTGGTCAGTGGCTGTGAAGTCTTCCAAAACAGCTTTCTGGGGTCAATCTCATTTTGAGCCATGCAAAAGTCAAACAAAATCAATGCTCCCCACTAACAATCTCCCACTGCACAGAGAATAGCAATTCCCTAAGGTATGTTAATTTATTTACTACTTTCACTTTCCTTAGCAGTGTTAAAGCTAAATATATTCGAATATCTCTGATCAGTTCAGTCTCTGATTCAGTTCAGTCTCTGTAATTCAGTCTCTGATCAATGTAATTAAAAATGCCCTTAAGCAAATATCTTTCTCTTTTAAAACCAGTATACCTGAGAACATCAAATGGGAAACAAAATCACAAAGAAGGTGAAACTTTGTTAGAAAGAATTAAAGCTTATTTTAATTGTAACTTTTGCTTCTGCACATCCTGTTACAAGAACATGACTTTTAAGAAAGGTGCTTTGTTGTGAGAAATCTTAAATTGTTGATAAGAATTTGGGTTGTTATACTTTTTATATGCTTGCTATTGTATCTGTAAAACATCTGGTTTTAACGTGATAATGAAACCCTATTAACACTTTGGCAAACCTCAGGCATCTCATTATTTACATTCATATTTATAACTCACATTTAGGCAACTAATGACACTCAAGTGATAAATAGTATGTCAGTGTGAGCTGAAGTGACATACTGTCTCTGAAATCCAGGTCACTCACTGAGTTGTCTAAATATTGATTTAGATTCTTCACATCAGACACTTTAGTCTGACAACTTTGTCCTTAACTGGTACCTTTGTCTCTATCCATCCAGTGCTAAAGATGTCAGGAAAAAAAAATTCACTTGATTTTTCTCTCACTTAACTTTTTCCAAATAGTTTCCAATGTTTTCCTGACATTCTATTTCCTTCCCACTCTCACTTAGCAGTTTCCACACCAAAACATATTGTTGAATGTATCAAAAGAAGATTATCCCTAATTTTAGGCTTTTATGGTTCCACAAACCAAATACATTTTCTCACTGGCTTTTATTATTGGTCAAGCTAAAAAAAAAAAAAATCCAATTTACTGGACATTTTCCTGTCTTAATTCCTTTATCCCTGTCTCTCCTGTCTGCCTATATTGGTTTTTAACTCTGATGACCATATCAAGCTTTTGCAACTGATATCTCCAAATAGTTTGTACTCTACTGGTGTAAGCAAGTGTGGTGGTTCGACAGGAAATGTGTTTTTTGGGATGCTGTGTTTTGGGCCAATGGATATTCAGGCTTTAATATTGGCATTTAACCTGGCCATTTAGGACATGGACACGCCTCTGAGAACACGGAGTTAAAAGCAGAGCTCTCCCCTGGGAGGGTCCTCTTGGGTTTCCGGCCAAGAAAGAGTTCGGGTCTCTGCCCCGGCCCAGCTGCTGGCTGGGCAGGGGAGGGGAAAGCCATGAGGCCGAGAGAGGTAGGCCTGAGCCCCGGGGTGGAAGGGTGGAAGAGAGAAAGAGAGAGAGAGACCGGGAGCCATCGGGCAGCCCCCCCGAGAGACACAGAGAGAGAGAGAGAGAGAGAGAGAGAAAGAGAGAGAAAGAGCTGCTGCCTGGGACTGTAACCTTGAGACTGGATAAACATGGGCCTGCGCCGGCAGCACGGCTGGGACGGAGAAGAAGGGGGGGGGGGTTCAGCCGGCCGCTTGTAGGAGCTTTTGGCCCCTTTTTGGAGAATGAGAACTTTACAGATCATTGACCTCTCCTGGAAGATAGAGTGGAAGATGAGGAAGGAAATGTGCAAGTGTGAGAGAGGTCTGGGCGAGTGAGAAGTAGTGGAAGAATAGAGAAGAATCCTAGTGGGAAGAGATGATGGAGTGGCTTTTGCTGGACCCTTTTTGTACAGCCATGGACAGACCCATGTTCCTTGTGATACAGAGACTGCATTCTAGGGGGAGGCAATGGCCTCAGAACCAAGAGGGTTCAGTGTTGGTGCCCCTCGGCCCCAGGGGGTGAAAAAATATGGGGGGGACAGGTGTCCCAAAGGAGAGATTGTGGGGACAGGTGTCCCAAAGGAGAGACTGTGCCTTTTTTGGATCGGGACAGAGCATCCTTAAAAAAAGACAACCCTAGAAGCAGTTCTGGTCCGTGTTCAGTGGTGAGAGCACTGGACATGAAAGGAAGAGGTCACGACAGCAGATGTACTCCGGGCGGTGCCATGAGTGACACGGAAACACACGAGGCTTCAGCTGTGTTTCCAGGGGAAGCCCATGGTACAAGAAGGACTCCTCTCCTCTTGATGAACTGAGGATTGATTGTCTAAAAGGTGGTGCTGGACCAAGAGTTGGTGATTTGAGGAATAAATGTATTGTGTTGGAAATTTGGTGGGGGGAGGAGGAAATGCATTTGTGAGGTTTTCATTTTCCCTCTGTGTGTGTGTTCCTTTTATCTATAGTTGTAGAGTAGTTAATAAAGTTCTGTTTTCTTTTCTTTCCTAAGTAGGAGCCTGCTTTGCTTATTCCTGGTCACATCTCACAGCAGCTACCAGGGAGAAGGTATCTTCATGGGGGCACTGGCATTGTGCCAGTGTCAAACCATGACAGCAAGAAACTTAAGTTGTCCATTCTTCTGATATGTAACTTTGTGCACAGATTTTCTCTGTCCTGGACTTACCTCCTTTAGGGAAAGCTGTCTTAATAGTAAATTGACCAATGTGCACCTTCCCACCTTTCAGGACTATAGTTTCTTAATTAGCAGTAAAAGCCAAGATGACAGATTTATATAGGATAAGACACCAGGTTTTCAGCTGAGAAAACGTCTGCCTACCCAAACAGTGTGTGATATGTGGTACAGGGACAACTTGTGTCCTTCTGGTCCTACAGCCTATTGACCTCTATAATACAACTGGTAGTCCCTAAGTTAGCCCACAGTCAGACACCAGTCTTCTCCTTTACTGTCCATGCTGGATGGTGTTGTACATGGTACAGACTTAGAAAGGTTTTCATGGACCCCACTGTCTTAATTTCAAAAGCATGAGAGGAATAGATCTTGGCAGTGGTTAGAAGAATGACAGCTGAAAAGAAAAGAGACTACCTCGGCATCCTCACCATGCAGTGAGGACAGAGAGAAGCCAAGATGCAATGAATCCTGGTTGGTGAGGGCAAAAAAATGAAAAGCATGTGCTTGCTTTTGGTTGTTTCTCTGTAGAACAATTACAGGTGTATCTCAATCACCTATGTTCTGAAGATGCTAATATGGCAAAGAGAAGACAGCAAGGAGTACCCTAACTTTTCTGTGGTGAATTGAAAAATAATGTTCCAAACTTATGACATTTAACTTACTTTAGTACAAAAGAATGAGCATCCACTAACCCAAGTGAAAAAAAAAAAGCTAGGAGGAAGAGTTCTGCTACTTTATTCTCAGAGTATTAGGATTCACCTTCCAGTTTGACTTTGATAATGATTAAATTATTTAACTGAAATGAATGAGCAACTAGCACAACTAATGTATTGGGTTTGCATGGCAAGATTTTGGCAGTGGTGGGGCTGCAGGGGCAGCTTCTTTGCGAAGCTGCCAGAAGCTTCCCCCATATCTGACAGAGCCAATGCCAGCCAGCTCCAAGATGGACTTGTGGATAGCCAAAGCTGAGCCCATCTTTGGCTTTGGGCTAATGTGTTCAAGAAGAGGAAAAAGTTACTGCACAGAAGAAAGTGGCAGGCAGAGAAGAGAGTGAGAATACAGAAATGGCTCTGCAGACACTGAGGTCACTGAAGAAGGAGGGGGAAGATGTGTTCCAGGCACCAGCACACAGATTACCTTGCAACCTATGGTGAAGATTACAATGAGGCAGGATGTCCCCTCCAGCCCATGGAGGTCCATGGTGGAGCAGAGTTCCACCTGGAGCCCATGGAGGACCCCATACTGGAGCAGATGGATGTTTGAAGGAGATTGTGACTCCATGGGGAAGAGCCTGTGATGCAGCAGGTTTGCAGGCAGGATTTGGGACCCCACAGGGGAGCCACATTGGAGCATTTTGCTCCAAAGGGGCTTCACCCTATGGAAGGAACTCACACTGGAGTAGTTCATGAAGAATTGCAGCCTGCAGGAAGGACTCACATTAGAGTAATTCATGCAAGACTGTCACCTGTGGGAGGAACCCTACACTGGAACAGAGGAAGAGTGTGAGTAGTCCTCCCCTTGAGGAAGAAGAAGCAGCAGCAGAGGGAACATGTGATGAACTGTGCCCCTGCACTGCCTGGGGAGGAGCTGAAGAACTGGGAATAAAGTTAAGGCTGGTAGAAGGGCAGGGTGGTGGGAAGGTGGTTTTAAGATTTGGTTGTATTTCTTATCACCCTGCTCTAATTTGATTGCAATAAATTCAGTTTATTTCCCTAAGCTGAGTCTGTCCTGTCCATGACAGTAAGAGATGAGGGATCTCTGCCAACTTTCTTGCTCTTAGGGAATAGATCTGTAATGCAAAAACAAATAAGAGACTGATGTTAGAAAAACTCTTCAGTAATTTTACCTTTGTAGTGTAAACATAACAGATATTTGACATTGTGAGAGTGTTTATGCGGACTCTCATTTTTGTGATATTATTTTTACGTATTCACATCATTCTTTCAAATTACCTAGGGTACAGTAGATGATGTTCTGAGATTGAACTTCCTAAGTCACACTGTCTACTCTAAAATGACTCCACCTTTCCTTTCTTTGCTCTTTTCTTACTACTTAGATAGGAATTATCTTTGAAACAGAAACATCAGCAAGAAATGCTTCTACTGTAAAATAGATACAAATTGTATTCTTGTGAGAATTTTGTTATCTAATTTGAGAGAAGGAATTTTGAATAAGTAGGAACTTGTAACATTTATGCGAATGTGTGGATTTATTTTGAATGCCAGTCTCAAATCTTTAAGTGTTTAAAGATTACATACTTAGAACGTTTTTTAAAACAATTGATGTATATATTATTAATATCACAGAAACAATTTTCAGAGAAACACAAAAGAAAAATCTGAAGAAGTCTTTCTCTGTCAAAGAATGGTAATGAAAAGTAGTGTGAAATTTTGAAGTAAAAATATGTAAATATTTCTTTTAAATAGTATACTATTTTTGGAGAATGGGAGTACGGTTTTTATTTTCATTTATAATCTATTTAGTACTTTTTCTTTACAGTTTAAAGCACTGTTCAGACAAAGATAGCAATTAATACTACTGTGAGATACTCTGCCCTTGTTGCACTCCTGTAATTGATGAGAAAATTATGGGTCATCTAGAGTACAGAAAACAAAATAAATGTTATATTCTTGGTATGAAGCTTCAAAATACTAACTACTTTTTCAAATCTTGTTACATTCAGAACTCGTAAACACTCTTAGCTTACAAATATTCAACAGATTTTGAGCCTCTTCTTTATTAAATCCTACTCTGTTTTTCAAAAATAACCCCATAGACTTAGAATGTGAAAATATATGGCAGTCTTCTGTCAGTATATTCTTCTATCTGTTGTTACAGGGAGATTTTAAATGGCATCAGGGTGGGTTACCTGACAAATTCGTTTTATAAATGCCTCAATTCTGCATCTTCATGCATAAATTTAAAGGGCTATGCTAGTTCATAATTACACAGTATGTACAGTTTGGGTCCCTGAAAACTTAATCTGTGTCACAGAATCATGGAATGTTTTGGATTGGAAATGACTCATAAAAGTCTACTCTAGCCCCCCTGCAGGGTGGGGGCATCTTCAGCTTGATTGTCTGTATATGTAAGTCTATACCCGCATATCTGTACCAGCCTTACTTGAGTATTTTCCTTCTCCCACTATCACAGGTTCCAACACACTACATTGACAAATGGTCTAATCTGGTGTAGGCTAAATGGTTGTGAAAAACGTAAAAGACACAAATTATCTGTAGTTCAACACAGAACCCTTGCTTGGAGGTGCAGGCACAGCTAAAAAGAGGTGCCTTTGAGCATATGCATGCATTCAAAGGTGATGCTCTGTTTCAGAACACTTGGTGAAGAACAGACAGTATGGCACGTAAGTGACAGTAAACCAGTCTTTAATTACTGTGCAGTCTTCTCTCAGCCAAGTATTTTCTTGGCCTGAGGCAGGGAGTGCATGCACACTGAAAAATGTAGGAAACCTGTACTGGAGGGTTAAATGCTTTGTACAGAAACAAGTACAGGAGAAAGAAGAAAGGGACACAGGTGAAATAAAACTGCCAGGAGGGTAAGGTTCATAAGACTCAGGTTAGTCTTGTCATACTGATAGAGATACCAAGTGTCCCAAACCCACATTTTTCAAAATCAAGACTTTCATTGCCACTGCACAAGGCAGAACCCAAGCTCAGCCCATGCACAGTCCAGCTTGGCACAGCCATGCACGGTAAGTATTGAGAAAAGCCACTATTTCTGCAGACAGATTTCAGATCCAGGGGACAAAGCAAAGGAGAAATCGTTGGCAGCAAACACCTTCCATGACCTGCAATGCCACTAACGTGCTGTGCTGTTCTTTGGCATGTGGGAATCCTGGAAATCTGTCTCTATCTCACACATTACTCCCTGCCCACCTGATGTGTTGGGAGTCCCATTATTCACTCAGGGAGGATGGATGGGCATGATTTAGGAAGCTGAACAGCCTTCAGGAACAACATATTTGCCATTTACAGGAAAGTATTGTTTTGTAGCCTTGCTAAACATACATCGCTACACCACAGGGAGTGGTATGGCCTAAGGACTGAATCAAGGGACAAATTATCTTCACCTAAATTCAGGAGTTAGAAATTAATAACCAGTAAGCTGTCAACTCATATGGTAGTCACTGTACATGACATAGGAAACAGAAATATGTGTTTGACCTGAAAGTCCTGGCCATAACATCACATTTTATGGACAGTCTTAGATGTCTTAGTCACTATGTCTGCCAGCCTATCTCTCTACCCAGCAGAGGCTAATCTCATCCTGGTAAAAATTTGAGCTCTGATTCTGTACAGAAAATGGAAGCAGCTTCCAATGCAGTCCATTATTGAATTTCCAGTTACCCTAATCTCGTCATACTTTGTGGTTTCAAATTTTGTGGAGGGCTGCTACATTAATTTTCTCTTCCATGAAAATGTGACTCACCTGCTACCTGGTGTGTCACTCTTTATCATTCCATCTCCCCTGCATATACTTAGCACCAGGCCTGCTTCATCTCTTGATCCTGCATATTTCTCCTTCTGTTTCCGTACTGAACTGAATAGTTCCTGTACTTACAAGTTGTTTATTATGCTATTCTTTTTACAGTTCCCCATGTTATAGTCTAGGTCCTACATCAAATTCCACAACTGATGTCACTAATTTTCTACCGTGCCCAGAGCCTGACAGCATTTATATCAAGAATTCCCTTTTTGTATCTACCAATTTAACCAAAGATTGTCAGTCATCTCTGGCCTCCTCTATGCATCTGGATTTCTCTTCTCAGCCATTAGTAGATGATGCCCTCATGAACTCAAAAAAGGTTTCTTTGAATAAAATTACACTGATTTTCTCCAAATTTCTCAGTTTTTTCTTAATCTTGATGCTCTGTGCCCTCTGTTACCTGTCAGTGGATGTCACTATTCCATCCCTGTGCTGACTCCTTACTTAAGGAAAGTCACTGACCAGAGACAGAAACAGTCAGTTCTTGTGGGATTTCAGTCAACACCAGCTCCTGGAATTACCCCAGTACCAGAGTACTATGCTACTCCTGGGGCAGCTGCAATTAAAAAAAATTAAGATGCTCAGATTCATTCATAAGCCCACAAAAGCCCATGCTAAATCTTTAATCCCCTCTGAATGTAAAATTATGGAATAGAAATCAAGCCTTTCACCTTCATGAATTCAGTAGCAACCATGCAGGGATCAGAAATGTGACCTTCATGCACATGGTTCAGAAATAATTGGTGCAATCTTTGGTAGAAATATGTGGAAACTAACATTTGATGTATCTGGCACTGGTGTATTTGTGGGTGGTCATTTACAAACACTGCAGCATATTTGTCTACCAAAAAAAAAAAGATATCCCTTTCCATGTTTTAACTAAATCAGAAAGATTGGGAAAGAGGGCATTTTGTTTCCACTAAACACATCTGTCTGCTCATCTATATAGACTCATGCAGAAATTTCCAGTCACTCAAGTCTCCAGGGTGTTTGAAAATGTCTGAAGTCTCTTTAAAGAGCAGATTAGCATGTATCCTAAAAGTTAGACTGTAATACTATTTAACTGCTCTATTTTTCCATTATGGGCTGTCAGCAGGAATATGTTGCCCTATAGTACATGACAAGTGAAAACGCTAGTAACATTGTTTTTCATAGACAGAAAAAATACCAAAGAAGCAATTTCTTAGCTAAAATGTCACCTGTTAGATGTATGGGGCTCACTATATTTTTGTTGCCCTGGTAACGAATGGTGTAAAATGACTCCTTTGCACAACTCCATCAGAATGATTGCATCCTGGTTTTTCCATCATTTTACAAGAGGCTGTTTTCATTCTCCCTTCCTGACCATATTAAGTGTAAAGAGATTGAATTACTGTGCTGTACACTCTCCATCCAATGTGGATTTAAGAGTTGATATTGATGTACTGAGAACTGTGTTCTTCTCCAAGAAAAAAAAGCTACATATTATAATGAATTTGACTTTTATGTATCGACCGCTCCAGTAGTGAAGTAGTGTTTCTGCACCCAGGGGATAGACATGGCATGATCAGCATTTTTCACTTGAACGAATCCAATTGATAAAGCAATATATTCAGTGTCACTTTGCTTGATCTCTAGGTTTAACAATAGTCATGCTAAAAGTAGATACATTACTCCATAAATTTCACTCATAAAAAATGTGCTAGCCATTGCTTTATACAGCTGCACTCTTTCCAACTTTTCACTAAGCAGGGCAGAAAAAGACGAACAGAAATATTGTGCCAAAAGCATGTAAGAGTGGGCAAGTGGCTGACAAGTATTGGTAGGACTCATGTATTTATAGCTAAAAAACCCAACACAGGACTGTGAGGTGGGTGGTAATTAGCTTAGCACATGTGCACCTTGAGACCAAATGCCATTCTCACACTGATACTGCCCTGCTGGGCAGCTGCAGACATAACCCAGGATTCATTACTTGACTAATAAGGGTACACAGGAACATTTGGAATGCTTCTGAAGGTTACAGTGCCTAACTCTTTTGGTTATAGAAAAAAATATCGTGCATCTCACTGTAATACAAATATGATATCACCACACATTTTCTGGAAGGAAATGGTATGCCATTCATTCATGTTGCAGAGGATTAAAGGCATAAAGAAGATGAATAGTAGCGTAAGTTTTTATAATTAAATACTAGTTATGGAATACATAATTAAAATTGTAATGACAAAAATATATGTTAAATATTTTTTCTATAGCACAAGAAATATCTTTAAAAAACCCCTATGTGTGTAATTGAATTTTTAAATGCAGGATACATCTTCTCTGAAAGTAATATTTCATTTAGAATTACAATCCAAAAAAAGATGAAGGGGAAGGAGGTGAATGTTTAGTGCATGTGTAAAAGTTGCTTGTGACATTAAAATAGTGTGAAATTGAGATGATCTGTTTTCAGCTAGTTTATTGTGTTCATCTGGGGTTCAATCCAGACAGAAATTGTTTGAATTGTATATTTTGAGGCACCCGGATGTTTTAAGTTTTGAAGTGCTTATCCTAAGTTCTAGCAAGTCAGGAGAAGAATACAGGATTTGATATAAATGATTTCTTGTTTAAGATGTATCTAATAATGTAGGTTGCAGATATCTAACCTTGAACTTTATTGGCAGTCTTTTAACTTAGTTGTTCCGCACCTTGGGTTGTGTAATTAGTGAAGTCACTCTCAGGTAGAACTCTGTTTAGACAACAAATCTCACAGTGGGGAGAAAACAAATCACTGTTTGACTTGAAATGGAATTCACCAATACTCTATGAATGGTTTGGGAAGTGAGGACCTGGACCTCAGTGGTTTCTCCAGCTCCAGGTTTTCTTGCTGTTGCTGCTTGTGATGGCTTTGCTTGGTCACCTACCAGGTGCAGCATTGCTGAGCTGAAATGCTCATGTAGAAAGGTGGTAAGAATGGTTTTGTTGGTTTGTTTAGGGGTTCCCTAAATGATGTGAGATTTCACCCAATTATCCATAGACAGTGTGTAAATCTTTGCACCACGACAGTCTCTGTAAAATTAGCTAAACTTTGTTAATTTGCATTTTCGTCTGGCTTCTGAAATGCCTGACTTTCTTTGCCATATTTTCCCATCACTTTTGTGATCTGGGACTGGATCATACACAGTATGTTTTGGCACACCTCAGATGCATTTGGCAGGGATAAAATCTCTGCTCAAAGAGATATGAGTACATCACGAGCAGCAGACATCACTTCCTGGTGAAGGCAAATGGGTTACCAGAGCAGGGCTAGCAGTCAGATCTGCATAGTGCCTGTGGAGCTGAACCCATTGTCTGCCTATGTGATTAATTGTTATCACCTCATGAAGCAGACACTCAAATGCTCAGGAAATTTTAGATGAAGGACAGATGAAGATTCCCATTTGCTTAGCAAAATTGCAATAGTAGTAGTAGTAGTAAAAATAATTAGCAATAGTTAAAAATAACTTCCTAAGAAATAACAATGACATAATGTCTAGCTTTTGAACTGCTGACGGTATACACACTGTTACCCTAAAAAAGCTGTATTTGATATAAAGTACTCTTTTGATTTGTTTTGTTTTGTTTTGTTTTTTACTGTGCTGTAACGATGGCATAGAGGATAATCTTCTCCCTTTGGGGGAACCAGTGTAAAGGCTTTTTCATTTTGTGCTCAATCACTGAAACCATTCCTCATCCATATTTTAGGGAAGGTGAAGTCTGCCACGCATTACTGCCCTGTAAAAATATTTCCTTTGCAGGATTATGGCAGCAGGAGGAACTAACAAGCATGGAAAGCCTTTTCTGGAGTGCGTCACACCTAGTGGGCTTGGGCAGTCAGCTGAGAAATTTCAGGGTGGCCGGGAGTTTGGGAGATAGTGCACATATCAAGGAAAGAAATGTGAATGGTTGAAAAAGCAAAAAGAGTGGAGTCAAGGCAGCAAAAAATAACCTCTTCTAACCTCCCTCACCTTTGAGATGTTGCTGCTGTTGCCCTCCTTGCTAAAAAAGGCTTCTTCTCTGCTTTCTCAGCAGTATTACGAAGGCAATGATTAATGTTTCGTATTTGTGAACGCACTATACTTAGACCAAACTGTACTGCTGCCCTCTCCAGAAGCAAATAGGTTGACAGCTTCCTTTATGCACCTCTGGGTTAAATTTCTGATTATCATTTTTCCTGAGCTGGTTGAAGAGAAAGAGGTGGGGAGAGGCATAGATGGGAGAAAGATTTTTTCAAAGTAATTGGACCACCTGCTTACAATCATCTCTGACCTCTGGATAAATGGAGGATTCCACTTTGCTGTGCTTACACGGTCCTTCAATACTCGCAAGCATAAATAAGTCTCATTTAAAAAAAGGTAAATCCCTCTGTAAGGATAATTAAATGGGGATGAGAACCCTGCCATAGTAAAAGCTCTCAATGGAAAATGAACTTTGCCTCCCTTATGTATGTATGTGTGGGTCTGAGTGTGTGTGAGATAATTCATCCTAAAACACATTGACAAATGTAATACTTCTTCACCTCTATTCACTGCAATATTTTGCAGTAAGGTGGTACCATTGTCTTTCTGAAACCTCAATATCCCTCTCTTCCACCCTTGTCCCCCTGGAAGATAGTTTTAAAATCTCTTTTGACGGGGCTAACTGATCTTATTATAAATCATCCAGCACACACACGCACACTCATACACATACACACACACACACACACACACACACAATCACATATACACAGAGAGAGAGAGAGAGAGAGGCACAAACAGGCACCTAATCAGGATGTTGCTGGCTAATTTAGGGCCACTGATTTGATATAACTGGATAGAGTTTTATTATACCCTGTGATTGTAAATATGTCTGCTATCATTCACAGCCTGGGGAGGCTGGAGGGCCATTACATCTTAATTGAGTAATTTCTTTTTAAGTCTCCGCAGGCCAGGTTGCTGCTTCCGCAGTGACCAATCCAGGGCGTTGATCTCAGTCTCTGTCTGGCTCCAGAAAATTCTGCTAATATGACTCCCACCTATTTCTGCAATTTTGGTTTTTAAGGGTCCTAAAAGGCCAGAACTGTTTTTTTGTATACACAATGAGGAGAGCAACCTGGAAGCAGATAACACATTCGTGTTTAGATAGACAAAGCATGCAACTACACCTGGTGGGGCCAAGGGATGGAATCATCTGAGCTGTTTGGTGGAGAAATTAATCAAGAATATCTATAATGGAAGATGATTGGAGTGATCTTCATGTTTCTCACATCCAGACCTTGAGAGGAAACTGAATCCAGCGTTCTTTGTGGAAGGACAATAATGTTGGACTTTCATTCCTCTAAAGTAGCAATATTGCCTTTAGAGGGATATATTTAAAAATACTTTAAAATAGACTGAAAGCCTATTTTGTAATTATGACAGCCTAATTGTAATTATGTACATGCATCCAAGCACAGGTATGTATAAGCTTTCATATATATATATATATTTCTTTTCCTCTATTTTTGGATGTATTTAAGAATTATTTACCCAGAAAAGAACAGAAAAGCCAAGGATTTATCACAGTTTTTATGTCTAAGGTCCCTGCTACAGAAAATGTTTGACCGATATTTATAGGCTGAACAGCAGTCCTGTAAAATAATTTTTTGCTCCAAGTATGTCTGGGTGATGTTAAAAAGCTACTGATGAACTCTATAGTATTCTTTAAATTCATATACTTGTAGATTAAATTTATGCCAGTTTAAGGGCAGACACTGTAACTTGTTCCAGTAGGGGTTCTTTTGTGTTTTCAGTCCAATTTCAGCTGGAAAAGGAACTGTTTTCCTCCAAAGCATGGGCATTCCGGTTTGCACTTCAGACTAAAAGGCTAAAGAGCAAGAGACAGGAGTAGTCTGACCAACACCATTCCCTAATGTGGTGCCTCAGATGGTAAGAGGTATACCTGTGTGTCTGGAGAGGGGAAAACACCATGAATTGATTTTATGGACAAAAAGTCACACCTGTCCAGCTGATACCTGTCTCTACAGCTAAATTTCTTTATCTTGTTTTACTGCTGATTTGAACAAAAAAAAGGGTCACACCCCCACCCCAACAACACCAAATATATGATTTCTAACTATTTTAGATTATGTGACAAAATCTAGCCTTTTGAATGCTTCAGGCTGCATGGTAAAACTGCCGAAAGATAAGCAGGAGAGTGCATGCACTGTTTTTGTAAGAAAAAAGACCAGGGAGGAAATCATTTGGTGTGATTCCCACAACCTCTGAATCTGCTCAGTTTTTTTTTTTTTTTTTCTTTAAAAGAGGCAGCAATCAGCGCTGATTGAAATACCTTTGAATGCAGTTATAATGAAATTCCATTTCTCGTCCATGCCAGAGTTGCAGCCATTGTTGGTAATGGTCTCCTTCAGAGCAATACAGTCACTGCTGCCTTGTGAGGTACCATGTGAAGCAGAGGCAGGCAATCCCTGAATACAATTGAACAAGAAGAGTTTGCTGTAGAGTTTTACCCAGGGCTCATCTGTCTGCTTTCTGGATCTGTCCTGAGAAAAGAATAAACTGTGCATATTCTGTGGGAACAAAGAAGAAGACCTGATAAAGTACATTTTTATTTCCAAACTGGCAATTTGGGTAATTTTAATTTCCTGTACAGGTCTCTATGATGGTATTGTGTACCTATAACGATCCATTGTTTGAGACATTGATTATGCTGGACTGAAACTTGGTTTGTGACAGGCCAGTTCAAACCTACTTTAGTTTGATATAACACAACCCCGTGGAGGAATCAGAAAAACTGCTGCTTTAAAGGAGCCCTGAGTGAGAAGCGCACACACTACTCGAATAACTCAAAATAATTTCTTTGCATTCAGTCTTGTTATTGACACTGTAGTGAGTAACAGCTGATTTTTTTTTGTTGTTATTTGATATCATGCAGAAATTAAGGACCTTTTCTTATTAAGCTCCAGTTTAAGGATTATTATTTTCCAGTAGTGTTTCTTATTTTCCCATGTGAGTAAACACACAAAAGAGCTTTGGTGACAGATAGTGAAAGAGTTTGTCTGGCTCTAATGTTTTCAGTACTGATAATATGTAGTGCTTCCTGCATCAGCTTCAAGATCCAATCCTCTCTGCTAGTTTTAGAAACAGGTTTATGTGATCCAGTGATCTTTCATCTCCCTCTAAATCCAGTTCCTAAAGAATGAAAATTTCCTGAAAAACAGATCTCTTTGTCTAGTAGTTTTTCTCAGCGTGGAATGCACTTTGTCCTTGTAAAACATTCTTCACAGTCTTCCTCTTTGCCTTAAAATGAGGGTCTTTGATGGACTCTGATAGCACTTATGCACCCCACTCAATGTCATGAACTTGGAACCCTTAGTGGACTAGTTTCAATTTGGATGAGCTGCAGCAGAAGTGCAGATGATGGAAAAACTTGTGATTTTGAAAAATTCAACATCTGTATTTCAGCCACAGGACACTACATGAAACGAAGATTTTACCAGTCATTGATCCCTGAATTCTTTGCCTGATCCAGTGGCCTAAAAAGGCCGGACTATTCTAGTAAGGCTATTGAAGTTTGCAAGCAATTCTAAGTGGAATGGAAGCAGTGACACCATCTAACCTTAGGCAACCATACGGTGAGTGCCTTTTGTCCAGAGAGTCATCATTCTGCAATGAGTGGGAAGAAGGATGAATGCATTTGAGTCCATCTCGATTTAGTGAAGGCTTAAGTAGGTCAGAAAGACTGCTCATTATATGTATCACATTCTCTATGGGTACTGCAAAAGGAGTGTACACTGTACAGCCTGGTGTACACACACACACACACACACACACACACACACATTTTGTGAACATCTAGAGCTACTGAGATGAATCCACCAAGGTTTTTGCTGCATGGTTCCAGCTAAAATCAACAGAAGTGACATGGCAGAAACTTACCTTGAGAATGTCTAGCTCAAAGATCTGTCAGAGTAAATTAGCAGAAGGAGAAAATATTTTCATAGCAGTAGTGTCTTCTCTAAAATATTGGAATCATTTAAAAGCCACCATCCAGAACAATAAATGCCAAATAAGAACTCTTGTACTGCCCTATGAATATTTTAAAATAGTGCTTCTAGAGGATGATTTGACTGTACAAGTTTAAGTAATTCTTAGGGAAAAGCCAAGCAAATGAAGAGTTTTCTGACCAACTTCAGAAAATTACTTGTCAAAAGTTCACAGCAGTTTTAAGTGGGTGACATTTATTTTCCATGTTCTTCCTTCAAGGATGCTGCCACATATTAGCAGGATAGCCCTATTTGACAATCATGCCAAATTGCCTGTTTTAAGTTGATTTTCACAATACTGAATCAGAGCTTCCAGAAAAAGTGCATTGTCTATCAGCATGCATCATTTTCTGAGACAATAAGCAAAAAAAGTTTAGGACATTAGTGCATAGAAACCTATTGGCTGCTCCCTGGTATGATGACTGAGATCCTAGTACCTTGGTACCTTGCAGTGTTCAGCTCCTAGATTGTTTTCAAACATAAGTGATCCAGAATTCAGGTGCCAAGGGTCAATTTCCTACAAAAGAAAAGAGAATAATTGAGCTGCATAATGATGCATTGCATTTGGATTATTTGTGCTAGATGAGGAAAATAGCAGTTAGAATTTATCTCCTCATTTAAAAAGACAATAAGTTTCTGTAGTTCATTTACTGATAAAAAAATCACTGAGGCATGACAACCATGAAATTGTGGGACTCTATTTACCTGCTGCTCTTAGGCTCAAACAGAAAGATCATAAGAACAACACTGAGAGATAGAATGGAGTAACAGCAGTGGAAAGTGAGAAATTCTTAGAGAAATATTGATTAATTTTCTGGTTCAGCTGTGTTAAGTCTTCAAAGCCATCTTCCTCAGTTTGTATATTTGAAGGAGATGCACAGAGCTATTTGATTTATACTTCGCCTTAATGAAGATCAGACCATACCTTTCCACAAAAATCAAGAAATGAGGAAAAGCCTTGGAGGTATACTTTCTGGAGTAAAGTCTTCCACCAAGATAGCTGGATTTGTGTTTGCATAACAGGTAAGATTCATATTTAATGTATTGTCAAAAGAAGAAGACTGTAACCATATAGAATTTTTTCTTTTGTAATGAATTTGTGTCTTTTGTTTCTCAATTCTTCACATGCAGAAAATAGCTTCCACATGTACCTTTTCCCTGATACATTCTTGAAACTGCTCAAGGCTAAAAAGGAAATCACAGTTCTCAATTTCTCATGGAGTCCTTCCATGACTCCAGCCCAATGAAAACATTGCAGGAAAGTGTGTGCTAGATGTCATGGTTCTGGCTGATTTTTTTGCCAGGAGCTAACTCTCTGTTTCTATAGGGTCCCTCACTGTGCAGATCTAAAGATACAATCTGGCCTTGAATCTTTAGCTAATCAGAATACAATTCTTCAAATTAATTGATCTCATTTCCTGCCAGGCTTCTGTGCTTATTAGCCAATGTGATGCCAGCTGTAGTTCCTTAAGTACACCAGAAACAAAGGGCTATTATTTCTGGCTAAATTCCAGCAGGCTCATTACCTTCTGCTTCTTTTAAAATTCCCTCTGCAATTATACTACATAAGATTATATTTATTTATTTATTTTTTATTCTTTATACTGCTTTTTGTATAGCTGTGCTCTGTGTGTTATCTTCCACACCAGAAGAGGCTGCATTTAAACAACAAAGAAAATAGTATCTCAGAATACAGTAATCTGACATATTGTGGGATTTAATAATTTTGAATTTTACCATTATTATTATCCAGGATTATTATCATTTATGTATAATCAGGTCTGCCCTGCATTTTGGACTGCTTAAATAAAAGGTGCTGTATAAATTTCATGAGATGCAAAAAGGTGCTTTTGGAGGTGGATGTGTAAGATGTCTAGAAAAGTAAGACTTTCAGATCAGAGTTGCAGGCCATTTCTTAGCTGACAAATTAACTTCTTTGACAAGGATTGGTGGTCAGTGCAGCCTGTTCCAAGAGAAATTTTCCCTCCTTTGCAACAGATGAATTCATTTCCCCCTATTAAAAGACATTTTAAAGCAGAATATTACATAATTCCCGAATTAGATTTTACAGAAAGCAAGGCACACCAAGAGTTATCAGATTGCTTCAGGCATGACGGGTGATGCTTTGTGTGACATTATTCTCTCAAGCTTTATGGATTATGTACAGGCGCATGATGCAATCTATTATTGAACCAACCTGTGTGAAAGAGTTTGTTACAAGGCTAGTATGGTAATGAGTATAATCTAGGAGTTTGCTGGGGAAAAAACCCAAGAAACCAAACATGGGTGTAGAAATATATTTGCTGCATTTCTGGTGACTGGAAAACGAAAAAGGGAGGGCAGGAATCCTCGGTAAATGAGGTTTTAAGATGAGTGGTGCTCCCCAGCTGGGGTTTGGTGCCCGAGGCCGGGCTGGCCGCAGCCGGGGAGGCAGCAGAGGGCAGTGCAGAGCTGAGGCTGAGCCGCAGCCGCAGCCCTGGCACTGGATCTTACTCTTTATTAAATAAATTCATAGGGCTAATTTAGCCTCTGAGGAAATTAAACTGCTAATTACATGTATATAAACCACTGAAAATGGGACTGGTTTTTGCATCCAAACGGAAAAAAAAAAAAGAAAAATCTAAATTGCCTAGCTTTGTCTCTCATATTTAAAATACGATGTTTTGGTAACAGAGAATGGAGATGACTTTGAGGAGATTTTGTTAGGGTTTTATGCATGTGCTTGTCTCTGTATGTGTACTGTGTCTCTTTCTCTGTGAGTGTGTGTCTGTGTGTCTGTGTGTCTGTGTGTCTGTGTGTGTGCCTGCGTGCATGTGTTTATAAGATTGTGTGTCTGTACAAGAGGGTAATCTAACCATTTCCATAGTCCATCTCCTGCTGAGTAAACAATAGTGCTTTTTTTCTCATTCATTTATCCAAGCCAATGTCTTTATAAATGCTGGATAATATGCTCTTGGGTAACATAAGGGCAAAGCTCTAATTGAATCAGGTCAAGACTCCACACATTATCTCTGATAGCACTTTTAAAATGTAGCTTCCTCTGTCAGATCATCTGCCTCTGAATCACTGTATTGGAGATAATTCTAACATTAAGATATTAGTATTGCGGGGCTTATAAATATACAGTTGCAAGAATTATTGTCTGGTGATGTCAAGCTTTCTCTGAACTGTTAATAATCCTGATAGTTTTTAAAAACCATCTAAGCAAGATCAATGGATGTCTTATGACTTAGAAATGCATGTAATCCATAAAGAAGGATAAACATCTAGTGTTTTACATCACTTGAAAGACTTCAGTATCATGAAATGTCTATTCCCTTCACATGTCTGTTCCTTTAAAACATTTAAGATCAGAGCCCAAAGCATAGTCCAAAGGAACAAACCAGATATTTTTACTCCATGCCAGGATTTAGCAGCCTGCATGGCGGAAAGATTAGACATTAAAACATAACTGGGTACTCACCCTTGCATCACTGTCATAAAATTTGTCTCATTGACACCAGCTTCCAAAAAAAATTATTTGGGAATATCCTGTCCTTACAGTGACAGAGGGCTTCTGGCACTAAAGTTCTCACTTTCCTGTATGTCCCCATTAATAGCTCTGACAGTTTCATGCCGGGAAAGATCTCTGGTTTGTATCTACATGCATAACTGAAGAAGCACACTAAGAATGTTCAAAAGATGGAAACATATTGTGTTTTGGTACACTAACTGGGGCGTTCCTAGGACATGCCACCTCATGCAATGCAGTCATACTAGAAGCAAGACATGAATTGCACCAACACTGTAAGATTGTCAGGGCTATCTCTTAGGTGAAAAGATTAACATATAGCACTCTTTTACTCTCAAGATGAGAAATATTGTCATCTGAGAAGGCAAAAACCTGATGAATGCCCAGATTGAATGCTGGAGGATATATTTCACTTACATATATTTTTCAGTTTGTTCTTCTAAGTCTTTTAAAGATTTCTTGAAAAGATAATAATGATCCATTTTACTTATCCATCAAGAGCTTTGAACTGAAGGCTTTTTTCCTGAGTATATAGTTAGAGCATTAAGGGCAGTATGGGTAGAACAGCCAATGAGAGTAATGAGTCTCCACTGCTTGAGAAATCCAGATTAATCTAAATCAAATACTTTCCACTATGGCAATTTTAACTAATTCCCTCATGAAAGTATAAGAGATATATGAAACCCCTACAGTCAGCATAAACCTCCTGGTAGGGCTAGACAGGTAATACCTTTTAAGCTTGTTAATGTCTTATCCTGCTGGTTTCTACAACTGACTCAAAGAATAGCTGTGTACTTCTCAACCTGTCATTACGGAGGATAGCAACTTTCAGCATGGGGATGGAAAGGGTGATGCTGTGTTTTGTATATCATGGTTTCATAATGCTAGTATGGCTGGATCTCTCTGGACTGATGTAATTAATGCCTCTATTAGTTTTCTCAATGTGTTTGTAAAATGTAGACAGAAATATTCAGGGTTGAAATTCTTTCAAAAGCAGAGGCTTATTTATGTATTAATCTGTTGGTTAAATGTTAGTGTTGAACCCATAAATTTGTGGGTGTATTTACAAAGGGGACCATAGGCACACCAAACTCAGGTGTAACAGGTGCTGTGTGTGAAGAAATTATAAAGTTATAAAGCTGCAGTTCCTTCTATTTTTGATGCAACTGCAATTTCAATGTGGTTATTTAAATCCTTTGCAGTACCAAAACCCCATGGCTTGGCATTGTTTTTACAAACACAGTGTTTTGTGAGCTCTGTACCCCAAAGAGTCAGCAATTGTACAACAGTAACAGCAGAGCTATGCTGATTTACATAATCTGAGAATCTGTCTTTTTCCCCTCTGAGGTTCCTCTGATCAGTGTTAAATGAAGATTAACACACTGAAAAGTATTCACAAATCTGAACATTATAAATGAGGGAACAGGAGGGAGGAAAGGTTAAGAAATATATTCAGAGCCCTCAGGAAAACTCATAGTGTGAATTTCCCTATTTGTGATTTTCTCTATTCTTGAAAAAAACCAGTCAGAATGTCTGTCCAGAATAAAAAGGAAGCACAGGGCATTGTACAAGTGTGGAAAGGGCTGCTTTCACTGAAGTAGAAATTTCTTCTATTTCCCTTCTGACTTTCAGTCACTTCCTGAGTTTGACTCCAGTCCTGCCACAATAGAACAACTCCCTGGTGACAATGGTCCTTCTGATGCTGCCACTGAACCCTTCTGCAATAAGAGCTGCTGGGGTAATATATAAAGCCATGAAGAAAGTGTGAAAATGCTGCTCATATTTATTGCTTCTATTTTAATACAGGAAAAAATTCGTACCAAGAACTGAAATATTTGCTCCCATTAGCAATGAATGTTATCCCCAGATTTTCTAGTTATGGGGAGTTGGGTTGTGTTGGTTTTGTTTCCTGGGAGGATTTTCTTTGGGGGGTTTTTTGGACTCAGAGGTAATTGAAGAGCATTATTGAATTGTTGTTTTTCTTACTGCTTCTGTTAGACACAATATCTCATGCTCTGTAGAAACTCTTCTATAGACATTTTGATAATAAGAGGACAGACTTCCTCTGCTAAAAAAAAAAAAGGTGTTATTAGGCACCTAGCAATTTAGCACACTAAACTTTCAGGTACTTGATACAGTCTCAGAGTTCATGCAGAAGAGAGTATTTAGCCATCAAATTTTGAGATCATTTTGTTTCTATCAATCAGCTTGGTTCTTGCAAATGTGTAAAACAAATAGCTCTTTACTCATGGAGGCCATGATTAGAGAGTGTATACAGTCAGAATGATTTTAACCTATTGATACATATACATATATATTCCAGCTCTAGTACAAACTCATACCTTTTCTTCCCCCTTATTGAGGGAAAAATTATTCATAAATCCCTGTGAACAAATAAGTTCTATTTAATTAGTACATGTGCACCACAAGTTTCTCTTTTTTTGCTTTACAATGCACCCAAGGTGTAATTTGCTTAAGATCCAGCCATGTAGCAGTTTAGAAACTAGGTAAAATCTCTAAACAGGCTGCTTTTCTTCAACAACAAAAAATATGAATTACATAGAAGAAGGGTATAGATGACTGGGTACTGAAAATATTCATAGTAGTATTTCTCAGTTACTTCCCTAGACAACCTGTGTTCTTTGATAAATTCCTTGGACTCAGCATATTCATTTTGGTGAATATTGTGAGTTCTGGTCTCAGAGGTTGTTCAAGAGAGACATAATTCTTTCACCCAGCCTTTGGGTCACATTCTGCTGTGAAATAATGTGAAGAGCCATCAGGAACAAGTTTGTCCTCTCAGCACCCTGGTGGTCCTGCCCTGCTTCAGCCTAGAAAGAGCTAAGTCAGATGGAGCTGCTGTCTGAACTTAGACACCTCATCTACATCCTGGTATCAACCTCCTTTGTTCCTCTCAGGCTAAATGAAGTGAACTATTACTTAGGAGTCAATAACACCTTAGAAATGGTCTATTCAGGAGAAGACTGAAATATGCTTTTCCAAACAGCTATGGGCAAATCACTATGCTGCAGAGAAGACCTAGAACAAATACACGTGCACTTCATTTCAGTAAGAAAGGCAGTAAGAAAAATAAGGTGAATTGAAGTGGAAAAGATAATTTAACATAAGAGGATATCTCCTTCTACATGTCAGACAATATTGCAGGGTAAAAAAAACAAAGGCCATTAAAATATATTTGGTTGTGTTTTTTTACATAGGCACTGCTTATTTATGCCATTAGAGTTCAAGAAACTGCTAATGGAGAGAACTAGCTGAGGGAGCTTGTTCATTGCAGAGGCTACAGAAAATAATGCATATAAGGTGTGTTGCTGAGAAAATACTTTTCATTTTTTAATCACAGAAATCTGGATAAATCAAATCAATGTAGATAATGTAAAAGGCTACTGAAAATAATAGTTTAATAGAAGTATTTTGGGATATATGTCAGCAATCTTTGGAAAAGTGTAAACCTAAGGACAAAATCTCCTGATACAATTGATATATTGCAAACAGTTCTGCCAAAATGATTTTACAAGTTACTAAAGAAAGTTGTATTGCTTGTAACAATAGACTTACAATAAAATTCTTTTGAAACAGCATATTCCTAGTGTATCTGTAACAGTAATTACTGCTTTACTTTTAACCTCTATTTGTAGCATTACCTACAAAGGAGATATGGGTTTACTCCTGGATTCTCTCTCAATTCTTCAGACAGTGTAGAAACTCCTCTCTTGGGACATGTGTCCTCAGATTACCCAAACTGTATGAAAACTCTGAAGCTCAGATTTTGACATTAAGACCATGTGAAACAGACTGTAAAATTCAACTCCTTTAGAGTTAGTATAGGTCTTCAATGAAATAAGCATTTTTTTCCCTTCTATTTCTTACATCTGCTAATAAGCTACTTCATACTCAAGATTAGGTCTTTGCCAATTGGAAAACCCAAAAAAGAAGATTTCATTTTCTTTTTTCATCTGTTCAAACTCCCAAACATTTTTGGGTCTGTTATTTTTATGAGGTTTTATAATGCCAAAGATGATGGGGTACTGATGACCTGTAAATTCATTGCTCATTAGACCCCCAATGTGAAATCTCCATCTCTCTCTGCCTGAGCTGCTAAGATAATTTCTGGGGATTGTTCCTGACTGGTGAACCCCAGGCAGACATGCAGATACTGTAACACTTTTCTTTTTATTTTCTATGACAAAACCTCTTTCTTTAACTGTGCCTTTTCCAACTTTCTCCATTTCTTATCTGTCTGCATAGTTTCCTAAGCACAAAAAGTAGAGTTTTGTCCTTAGGTTTTAAGTTACAGAAAATTTGTAGCTAATTTTTTATTGCCAGAGCTGTGGCCCAGAGAAATAGATCACTTTTGCTAAAGTTACAAGAGAAACCTTTGCCAAAACCAGAAGCATAAACGACAACTCTTCAGTTCAGTTTGACATCACAACCACAATGCAATAGTTCCTGCCTCGTATAGAGTCTGTTAAATAGCTTTAATTAATTGCTGCAGTAGTTCCCAGTTTATCAAAAGCAATAAATAAATAAATAAATAAATAAACAAACAAATAAATAAATAAATAAATAAAAGGTACATTTCCTTAGTGATTGAAATTCCATCTTTCAGTCTCAGTGGGTAAATACTATGCACATCATCTTACTGTGAGAAGTGTTATCAGGCATGATTGATTTGATAATAGGTGGGTTTCATTTTAATATCAGTGACAATGGAGGGAGAGTGGAATAAGAGAATGATACGGTATATCAGGCATTTAACAAAGACAGCCTGAAAATCAATAATAATCCTTCACTGGTGGCTCAAATTTTCAGACAAGTTAAGCAGATGAATGGCCCATAATGTCACTCAGTAGTATTAGTCTGTTCATAGGCTCACTCTTCCAGTAAATGAGAATTGTTGATTAGAAATCCATTCTAGGGATGCCCACAAACATATTAAGTAGTTCTCATCTTCCCAGTGGAGTGAAAGTATTCATCCTATTCTTTTTTTTTTTAGCCTTTATCCAACACAGCTGATCTCTCAACACAACCTGCTTTGTCTTTCTAATCTCCATGAGTTACCCAGTGTGATGTTCTGCAGGCTATGTCCCATTGTTCCAATGTGCCCATCAGTGTACACAGGAGGACTTCTCTGGTACAGTCATACTCACATCACAGAGGCCACAACTCTGAGACACTCTTTAAGGTACATTGGTGGTCTCTGTGATAGCATTTCATGTTATTGAATGAAATTCTTACCTATAAGTCCTACAAAACTGAGGGGAGGGGCTGCTACACCTGAAGGTGGTGCTGCCATTCAGCAGGGCCTTGTTAAGTAGGAGAGTTGGGTGAAGGGTCCACAAGGGCAAGTGCCAGGTCCCGCACCTGGGGAGGAACAGCCCCAAGTTGGGGGGCTGACCTCCTACAGAGCAGCTCTGTGGAAAAGGACCTGGGACTCCTGGTGCATCACAAGCTGTCCATGAGCCACCAGTGCCCCTGTGGCCAGGAGGGCCAATGTCATCCTGGGGTGCATTGGCAAGAGTGTGGCCAGCAGGTCAGGGAGGTGATCCTCCCCCTCTACTCAGCCCTGGCGAGGCCATTCCTGGAGTGCTGTGTCCAGTTCTGGGCTCCTCAGCACAAGGGAGACAAGGAGCTACTGGAGAGGGTCCAGTGGAGAGCCACAAGGATGATCAGGGGTCTGGAGCTCCTCTCTCATGAGGAGAGACTCTGGGAGCTGGGATTGTTTGGTCTGGAGTAGAGAAGACTGAGAGGAGATCTCACCAATACACAGAAATATCTCAAAGGTGGGTGTCAGGAGGATGGTGCCAGACTCTTTTCAGTGGTGCCCAGAAACAAGAGAAAGAGGAATGGCCATAAACTGAAACACAGGAAGTTTCACCTCAACAAGAGGAAGAATTTCTTTACACTGAGGGTGGTAGAGCACTGGAACAGCTGCCTGGGGAGGCTGTGGAGACTCCCTACCTGGAGACATTGAAAATCCCTCTGTATGCGTTCCGGTGTCACCTCTTTAACCTTGGCATGGGCGTTGGACTGGATGATCTCCAAAGGTCCTTTCCAACTCTAACAATACTGTGAAATTTGGAGATCCACTGAGAATTGGAAAAGAAAGAATGGGGTGAGGGGCGAAGGGGAGGTGGGGAAAGAATTAAGAGAAAATAAAAAATACAAATGGCTATCAAGCCCAAAATATAAAATGTTCAGAGTAATTGGAAGAAGGTATAATGTTGCATTAAAAATGAGCCTTGACAAAAACATGTTAAAACTGAACTGTGTACTCCATTTGACTACGACAATACATTTGGAAATTGTAAATAAAATGGCATAGGAAAAATGGAAGTTTACCAACACAGGTTTTGGGAAACGGTTTCTTTAGCATGGGAAGTTTCAAAACAAAATGAAGTTATTTAAAAACAATATTTGTTTTCCAAGTTGAATTAAAGAAAAAATGAGAAAACAGAAACTCAAATTAGTTTCTTTCAAATGGAATATATGTGCCTTATTCCTAGGGGAAACATCTGTCTTAAATTTAAATTGAAAATATCAACCACCTAATCTGTTTTTCTTTTTTTAATAATAATCCCAGGTGCTTGCAATTTTTAAGGAGTTTTTTTTTTGTTTGTTTGGGTGGGTTTTTTTTGTTTTTTTATTTTTTATTTATAGTATTCTTTATAAATTGGATGTGAACCTAGATGCACTTCATGAAGGGAATTGCCAAATATTGATCAGCATTATCAATTATGAACAAGTTCCTCACGAAGGTTCATGTTATCCTGGAATTGTGTAAGCCATGAGAATTTTAAAAGATGAAATCCACTCTTGAAGAGATCATTAAGTCCTTAGTCTCTCATGGGTTCATAAACCATGCGTATTTTCATTAGCCGCATATAGTCCTTTTGATTTTGGTTGGATTGCTTGCATAAATGAAGTTACACAGACCTGTGAGTTTTTGAAGATCAGAGCCACTGGGGAAAAGATGCAGCATATAAAATGCAACAGGAAATTTAAAATGAGGTGGAGGTGAGGATGGCATGCAATGACAATAGATGGTTATGTGCTCTAGCTATGGACAAGTAGGTTGCAAGTTTCATTTTTCCTCCAATACATAAGTAGCCATAGATGATTTCATTCCTGACAGTCTGATTTTTATCATTCAGGGACTCACTGAATATAGTGGGCATCCTCCAGGGCAGGTTCTTGAGAGCTCCTGAATGAGTGAAGGATAAAACCCTGTAAAAATAAAGAGACAGAAGAACAAAGTATTATTATGATACTGAGAACTGAAGTGAAAGCAGGCATTGGTTAATGTAATTTGGTCTGTTTCATATTTAATTAACTAAGAGTTGATTGAAAAATTCTGCCTGAAGTAAAATAGTACCAGGTATTCAAAATCTCCAGTAGTGTGAGTGCTTCTAGCATGTCTTAATCTGTCTAAAATCAGAAAAAAAAGCTATATTTTTTCCCTGACAATGCTAGTTATTGATCCCACTTCATTTTGAATTTTCCTATTGTGCACAGTTGCTTGTCCACCTCCAATGTCAGTTTGCCAGTTTCTCTTGTGATTTATCAATAGCAGTTCTCAGCCAAGAGGTTATTATAGTTCAAGTGGAATTAATGTGGCAAAGGAAGTCTATGGGCTCAATGAACAGAAAGATAGGATTGAATTATTACCCAGGAGATGGTGGTTCTCACCCCCTCGCAATGAATTCAGAATCAAGTTGCTCTGACAGCCAAAGGCCAGATTAGTGCTACCTCTATTTTTGCTATCAGCTCTAAACCTTTCACAAACAATACATTCATTATTACTGACTCAGGGGGAAAACAAAAAAGAGGCTTCAGCTGTTCATTGACCTGACCTCATTGTGTATAGAACAGGGTAGGAAAAAGACACTTACAATGGCAGTATATTAAAAATGAAGTGTGCTAAAAGAAGTGTTGAAACAAGTCAGGTGTTTAGTGAACTGTCAGCTTATAATTTTTTAGCTATATTGAGAAGGAGGGAGTAAAATCCAGGCTGGTCATTGCAAGATTTTTTAAGTAAACACACTATATTGACACAGGTCAAGCTCTAGTAAATTAGAATTCTAACTGGAAGCAGAATCAGCTGTGGTTTAACTCACAATAATAATGGTTACAAGTGATTTCCAAATTTGAAATGTGATAAATAATCAGGGCTGGTTTTCTGATAAGAACTAAAGAACACATATTAAATGAAGACAATAAACTACAGAACAAAAGATCAGCAGTTTTTGGCTTTTGAAATGCATGGGATTCAGGGCTCTTAATAGGTTTAAACATGGGATTTGCTGACATGGGGCAAGCTATATTCTCACCTTTTTTTTGGTGGGGTAATTTGCTGGAGAACCTGTATGCCTGCCTTTTCTGTGTTTTAGAGAGCAATGAGTCTTTTTGTCAGCACATCAGCAACATCTTGCACCTGTCTCTGAGGGAATCAGCTCCATAGAATGCAGGGAAGTTGAGAGGTAGGAGGTGTTACTGATATCATAGGTATGGTAGTAAAATTTCTACCCAGCTCCTGCAATGTGGTCAAACACAGTACTTGGCAAAGGCAGTACATACCATGAGTTTTTAGGCTCTGTGCATGCTGACTGGCTTACAAAATGGAAAAAATTTTGCCTAGTTTGCCTGTGCTTCATCCTTCACCTCCTTCTCTGTTCACATGCCAATTTTCATGACATCTGTAGGAACCTAAGTGCCTTCAGACTCAATCTTGTTGATCAGATTCAATTATATTTGACAGAAAGGTATAAAAATTGTTAGGGGAAGGTGACTAGGCAGCGGGACAGAGACAACAACTAAAAAATGTGGCATCCTAAAGGATAAAGGATAAGTGCCTGCTCTAAGTATACGTGATTTTTCAGATAAAATAAGAATGAAAGCAAAATTATAATCTAATAGATTGATGAGAAGTACTGTGGTGGGTCTTTTTCTTTGGAAAATAAGGAATTGATGATGTAGTGTGGAAAATCCTATAGCAACCATCCCACCTCTTTTTTTGCTGGGTCTTTTTTTTCTGATGGCAACACAAATCACAAGGCACATCACGATGAGATATAAAAGAGTTCTTATTTGCAAAATCCTTGCAAGAAGTGCTGTATCAGAGTAAAATGGTATTATTGGATTAAGACTATCTAGTCTGTAATATAAAAACAAAAAGAAGTGTAAGTGCATAGCAGATTTTCTAATGTCCTGATTCAGATAAATGTTACTTCCAGTGGCAGTAAATGAATTGTTTAATTTAAAAGTTTAGATTACAGACTTCAGTAATTGCACCTCTCATAAGAAGTTGTCCTTCTTCTCAACAAGGGCTAAAAAATAAGGCCAAGATAGTGCAGACTTTTAACCCACTGTTCTCATAATGATTAATTTATCATAACTGCATTTCTCCTACCATAAGTTCCCCAGCTGATGTGCTGTTCACTAAATTCAAAAATATCTTGTCTTGTAATTCTCCACTCTTCATGTATAAGCCTCTCCTCAACTCAAATATTTTCTGATTGTATTGGAAGTCATCACATGCCATAGACTGTATGTGCATACAGGTAATTTTTGCAATTAACAGATTATTTGATTTAATAGTGGATGGAGATAAAGGTGCATGAGGTTTTGTCATTCTGATTGGGATGCGTTTTTCCTCCTACTACCATTAATTGGAATAATTCTAGACATGATTATGATAATTTTATCATATTCATCTGTATTTATATTCATCTCATTGGGCATTGGAATGGGCTGCTCAGGGAGATGGTGCAGTCACTGTCCCTGGAAGTGTGGAAAGACTGGATGTGGCACTCAGTGCCATGGTCTGGTTGAAAAGGTGGTGTTTGGTCATAGGTTGGACTTGATGATCTTAGAGGTCTTTTCTGTATTAATTGACTCTGTGATTCTGAGATTCTGTATTTTAAGATGCTTTATTGGCTTTCCTTAGGGTTAAATTTCTTTAAATATGTATTTTCATTTTTGGAATGCCTCATCTTTCTTGGACATCTGAATTGCTAAGGACTTTGTTTTCTCTATTAGAATTCAATGGAAGATCTCAACTAAATTTCTAATGCTTTGAAACACAGTTGTTCCTTGTCTTAATAGTTATCTTAAAGTAACTGATTAGTTATGTTCTGTTTACCTTTTGTTATGGTCTTCACTTCTTACTTGGGTTAATGCCTTCTACACATATGTTCATAGTTTGTTGCAGAAAGAACTATTCAGCTTAGAATAACACATGTCTATTGCTGGGTGCAAATCCCAGTTCAACAAGCAATTATGCATTAATTGATGGAGAAAAATACTGAGACAGGTCCTGAAATGTCTTATGTTTTATTTGTATACAAAAAGGGGGAAAAAAGAGGTGTTATTTACATTTGTGTTTTGACTCTCCAGAAAATGCTATCTCATGCAGTTGAAAATAGCTACTGTTGTGGTTTAGGAATTGTAGTCTCCAATTCAGTACTCCCACAGAAAAAAACACACACTGCTTTCCCTCTCCTGCCCTGCTCCTGCTGGAGCCACAAAGAACAAAGATCACAGGTTGGGATTAAGACAATTTACTGGAAATAGCAGTGAGATATGAAAATAAACAGTAACAGCAACAATATTAATAACTAAAGGTGTAAGAAGAGGAATTTTCTGATTCCCACAGAAAAAATACACAATAATAGATAGCGGCTCCTTCCATTTTCTCAATGGAAGGGAGCCCTTCTCCCTGCCCTCTGGCAATGACAAGAGGTGGTATAGAATAACCTCTGTGTCCTAGTCATGGCCCCTCCTGGCTACTTGAAAAAAACAACCCTTTCCTGGCCAGAACCAAGACAGCCACATTCTGTGAGGGTCCTTCCCCCGCCTTCCCTCCCCACCCTTTTTTTTCTAAAATAGATAATATTTGGAGCTTCCCATAAACTCATTATTTCAGATGTGAAATGTTAAGAAAATCATCAGGTGTTACAAGACAGATGCCAAAATTGCAAAAAATGGAAAAACTGTGGAAATGTAAAAGGAGTGAAATTTCCATGCTCAATCATCATGTATATGTTCTGCACAGCTACTAACTTGTAGACAAACAAGATACTTTTCCCGTTCACATAGATAGGCCCATTCTGATGTCTGAACGAAAGGCAGAGTTAACACCACTCTATCATGTATTTACAAATAAAGTCTTCTGGCTATTATTTACATCCTTTCAATCTTTGCAGGGTTCATAAAACATGGTAAATTCAAAAGAAGATCTATGCTTAACTACTGCAATATGAATTTTGAGAGTGCCACAAGAGAATAAATCACATCAGAATAGATTGATTTTCTTTGGAAATATCCGTACAGAACATCAGGATGGGCCATAACACCACTTGAATTCAAGTAATTTGACATCAGTGTGGAAAGGATCTTGTTCAAGAGGTTTTAAATATACTGATCATATTGTCAACCTTTATAATGTAAATTTCATGACAATTTGAGCTTTGCAACAAATGCTGTCTTGTAAAATCCATTTTTTGAAATATATATTAAGGAAATGCATTTTTGTGTTGAAGGAACATTAAAGGAATTAATGAAACTCTTTGTTGCTTCTGATTTAAGGCACTAGCCTTTGCTGCTGCTGCAGTGGTAACTGAAGAGCCTACTGCTGGTAATGGGTCACAACACAAGCTGGTGCATCTTGAAAAAGTTTGAACAGTGTGAAATTTGACTCAGGAAGGCAAAGCACTGACCTTACAACCTCATCCATCTTCAATGAGAGAAATGCACAAATGCCTTTTGCTCAGTAGCATACACTAATCTTTTTCTAGATCTTGACCCAGCTGCCAAAATGGGAATCCATGACTTGTCATAGGGTAAGGAACTTCTCATATATTCCATTCACTTCCTACTTTTTTTTTTTTTCTCTTGAAGCTGTAGGTGACCAGGTCTTTTGCCTGACTAATCTAAAATGCTGTGTGACAGTCGTGTTTTTGGATTGACTTTTCTAGTCTAGCATGCTTCTTTTATCTTTCTTTTTTGTTATTATAATTTTTTTTACTGATTTTGGTCACTTGACTACCAAACTGTGATTGGTCACATGTGAAAGTGTTTCCTTTTATGAGAGTGGAGTGGTCTTCAGTGACTTTCATTTTTATATATGTGTTTTCCTTGGTTCAACCCTATGGCTCTACATTTGCTCAAGAGATATTGGTTGTTATTGTACATTTCCTCCCCAAAGAAGATGATTTTCATCTCCCTGATAAGCATGAAAGGCATACAGTAGTATCAGCTTTGATTTTCCCACATTCACTTTTGGTCTGCTGATCATGTTTCAGACCTTCTTGCCTTTAGAGGTGGACACCCTTACCTCATCAGAGAAATAATTAGCTCAAGGTTCATGGCCCCCACAATATCTGTATGTTGTGAAACCTTAAAACTTTCTTTCTTGTTCTTTAATAAAAATACTCCCACATGTAACTGATTATTCAAATTTGCTACTGTTTTAGGTCTCAAGCATGTAGAGAAGTAAGAGTAAAAAATATATTGACTTCTGAGGAAAATCAGGCCTTTAATAATGATTGTGTGGCTGGGTAGGTTCTGCCAAGGGGTTAAGTAATTCAGAATTAACAGATGAGCAAATATGAAATGGAGGAGTAGCATTCAATTGCCCACAAGCTGTAGCCTCAGCCTTGTGGGCTGTGAAACTAATACCTATTCCACTGTTATTCACAGTAGGTGGCACATGCTATATTCAGATGTTGGTGCTTTAATTTATGTGGCTCACTTCCCATACATTCCAGTTTTATTTTATTTTAAGATTGTTATTTAATAGTCTACAGTTCTATATTTTTAGGTCTTATAATACATGTAGGAGGATAATATAAAATTTCATATGAATAAAAGTCTCTGCATTTTCTATAACTCTGTGTCAAACACTAATTAACATAATAAATACTGATTAAGTAATTAACAGAATTTAATTAAATTAATAATTTAACAGAATTGAATACTGATTAAGCAAAGCACAGAAAGCAGACCTGTGTGTGGTTCTATGTCCTAAAAAATAGTGAATAGTGATGTCTAAAGTTAAGTGCTTGGTGAAGAGTTTCATAGGACTGTGTACCTTAACAGTCACCTCTCCTTTCAGCCCATTTAAAATTTCTTCAATATAATAATAATAATAATAATACCACTACCTTATACACTCACAGCTTATATACTCACTGATGCATGAAACCATAAAATATTTACCAAGAAAATGTCAAAGTGCTGCTGAACTAGTAGTAGGTAATTGACTTCACAGGCAAGTCAAAAATTTTATGATCCATGTCATTCATAATCTGTATTTTCTTTATTCCAGTAAGAAGTCCTTTAGAACTAACTCTCTTCTTCCTGAAGTAATTAAGTGCTCAATATATTGATATAAAAACAGTAAGTACATTAAATTTAAATGAAGTACTGAACTTGTAAATATCAATGTGAGACCTAAAAGATAACGTCCTATTTAGATAAATTATTTTAGCCCTTTTAGAAGCCTGATTTTTAAACAAACTGCAGTGTTTTAAATAGTCTGCAAAAAATTTATTGTTATAAATGTTAGCTCTTCTTGTAACTCATCTTACAACCAAGTGTAATTTTCATGTGAGACTGATTAAAATATGATCGTAGAAATTCAAATCATGGAGTGCATGGTATGAATATAGAACAAGACATGAGTAGTCTGTGTCTTCTGGCGCTGACAAAAAAGTAAATAGCGGAGAAACATCACAGTCTGGCAATTCATGCCAGCTGATCCATGAGGTAATAGCAAATACCTACTAATCACTGACTCATTCTCTGTTATAAGTTAGATTAGAAGCAAATTAACTGAATGAAAAAATGTGGACTTATATATAAACCTTGAGATTATTTTGTTCCTAAATTTCTCAGATGGAGAAGCAACTCATGCCACAATAAAATGAGATATCATGCTTATGGAGGAATGGAATTTACTAAGATATGAGAATAATATTTTGCAGTAATTTTATACATCTTCTTTATGAAAGTCAGCATTAATCTCCAAATCCTGAAAATAGAGGGTGCTTTTTCAAGTATTTTTAAACATCCCGAGTTTGTTCTGGCTGTTTAACTCAATTTTCGTCCAGATTAGATTAGATTAGATCCACAGTAACCAATCTCTACCATTTCAACACAAATATGTCATTGTCAGTGGCACCAGAATAAGAGCTATGGTATTTTAGAGTCTATATTTTACACCATTGTTAGTAAATGTAAGAAGAGAGGAATGGAAGAGTGAACAAAGCATTCAGAGACCACTAACAAAGGTACTGACATATAGTATTTACTGACATAAGTATAGGAATTGAGTCAGTAATGCCACTAATGGAGGAGAAGACATTATCAAGCATATTTTTTCTATTGGTTCACCCACATCAGAATGCACTGCCAAGACCTTTTTAGCTAATTTAATGTACTGCTCACAAAATAGATGAATATCTTCATTAGTGATGAGTATAATATATTAAGAAAGCTACCCCCAACATTTTTATGACTGTTTGCCAAGTGTTCTCGTGCTCATTATGAAATGAGTACCAGTAAGATCAACTTCAATGAACTTTGAAGTTTCATGAACTATTACCAAAAGCAGGAAATGTGTGAGATCTTCACAAACCATTGTTAAGAGCTGCCTGTCTAAAAGCATTTGTTCTTTCTATGTTCATTTAACGAATGTGAAGAAATTACAACATATCTAATGGTTTAATATCTTATCTGGAAACAAATCACAATTAAATGATTAAGGGTTGTGTTCACAGTACAATGATATGCAATAGTCTCGAAATATTTATGCAGGCTTTCCTGTAAGAGAAAAATATTCTAATTCCAAGTTGGGGCACTATGATTCTTCCCTTTTGCCAAAACAAAAAGTCCTTCTCTGTTTACCCAAAATGCCATAATGTCTACAGCAGTATATGTGCAAAGGGCAAATAATAATGGTGGCAACCTTATCAGTAGTGGAGATATTTTAATATCTGAATAAAGTTAGATTAAGTCATTATAAATCTGATTATGTTCTGTATAGGTGAATCATGAATAGGTGAATATGATATAAGGTGAATAGGTGAATCATGATACATAGAATCAGTAGGGCTTGGGTTGGAAGGGACCTTTAACACCATCTGGTTCCAATCCCCCTGTCACAGGCAGAGATACCTGCCACCAGATGAGATTGCTCAGAGAGCCCCATCCAGCTGGCTCTTGAACACATCCAGAGATGGGGCATCGACAACTTCCCTGACAACCTGTTCCAGTGACTCACTACCCCCATGGTAAAGGACTTCTTCCTAATATCTAGCCTAAACATACCCTCTTTCTGTTTGAAGCCATTCCCCTTTGACCTGTCACTACATGCTCTTGCATGAAGTCTCTCTCCATTTTATATGCTCCTCTAAGAGCCTGAAAGGGTGACAGTCAGATCACCTCAAAGCCTTCTCTTCTCCCATTCCAATTCTCTTAGCCTCTTCTCATATGAGAGGTTCTCCATTCCTCTAACTATTTTTGTGGCCTTCTTTGGACTCACTCCATCAGTTCCATGTCCTTCCTGTGCTGGGACCCCAGAGCTGGATGCAACACTGCAGGTGGGCTCTCACCAGAGCAGAGGGGTGGAATCCCCTCCCTGGCCCTGCTGCCCACGCTGCTTTGGATGCAGCCCAGGATAAAATTGACTTTCTGGGCTGCAAGTGCTCACAGCTGGGTCATGTCCAGATTTTTGTTCACCCCCAAGTCCTTCTTGGGAGGGCTTCTCTGGATCTGTTCATCCCCAGCTTGTGTTGGAACCAGGGGTTTCCCTGACCCAGCTGCAGCACCTTGGTCTGATTACTTTCATGAGATTCCCACAGCTCACTTCTCAAGCTTGTTCAAGTCCCTCTGGATGCCATCCTATCCTTCAGGTGTATCAACTGCATCACTCAGATTGGTGTAAAATTTGCTGAGGGTACACTAGTTCCCTTTGTCACAGTCATTGATGAAATATTAAATAACATGGGTTACAATTTGGACCCCGAGAGACACCATTTGTCATTGATGACCATCAGAATTCTGAGCCATTGACCACTACCCTCTGGATACAACCGTCCAACCCGTTCCTTATCTACCCAACAGTCCACTCATCAAATCCTTCTCTCTATAATTCAGAGAGCAAGATGTTGCGGGAGTGTGTCCCCACATTCACAGAACTCCAGAGAAAGAAAAGCACACAGTCAGATCCTTGTTATCTACCCTGAAGACAGCACTGCAAGGAGATGACATGCTGCACAGAAGGTGACTGGCTTATGGCAAAGGGCCTTGAACAGACCCTGCTACTCCATGCTTCACATCGTTCAATGGTCTCTTCTGACTGACTGCATAGTTCTCTATACCAACAGAACAGAGCAACAGAATGACAGTATTGGACTCTGCTTCAGCAGTACCCACAGCAAACAGAGACAATGAAAGAAGAGCAAAGGCCATCCCTTGTTTCAGGGTCTCAAGGAACAAGGAGGGTAGATATCAATTGTACTTTTTCCGTGATGGTTCTTGCCATGAGAATCACACATCTACAGGGCAGGAGACAGCCGCAGCTGAACCCTCATCAACTTTACCACTACAGCACAAGAAAATATCTTGGACAATTTTAAGACAAAGGCTGACAGGATGTGAAGAATTACCTTTTTATACAGCTTACAAGATATGTTAAGAAGATGCCCTCAGAGCAGGGGAGTAAGCAATAGGATGTAGATATAGTCATAACTTGTGTTTTAAGGAAAGGGTGGGATAGCCCCAGAGTTACAGCAGGTTCATGTGGTATTCACATGCCCTCCAAACAGAGAGATTTAGCTTTCTCAGGTTCTCCTGAGAAAAGCTGTGAGAGAAGCAGAGAAAAGAATGATCAAAACAATTCTTATCTCATTTGCTGCTCCTGTGTTTGTGCCCATGTGGAACGTGTTGGAAGATTGTTTATCTGAAGGAATTTGGTAATTGGATTCTGGTGGAGATTGTTTATGTTAATTAGCCTATCAGGTCCAAGCTGTGTGGACTGTTGGTCTGCAGACAGTCACAAGTTTTTAGTAGTAAGTATTCTTTAGTATTCTTTCTAGTTCAGGTATAGTATAGTATAATGGAATATAATATAGTTTTAGTAAAGTGAGTGTTCAGCATTCCGAAGCCTTGGAGTCAGATGCCAATCATTTCCTATGCTGGGAGTCCTGATTTTACGATAGGTTCATGTTCATGTGAAGCTCAGTTTTGTAATCTTCGCAAAGTTTTGCCTAGGGCACACTAATTTGAAATCTAGGCATGCCACTTCAACTCATGTGCACTCCTTCCTGAGACTGCATAGCCAATATTTATTTTAATTTTAGCAATTGGGATGGAAATTTCTAAATTATAACAGGCACACCCTATTACCAGGTGAGAGGTCTACCCAGAAAACCCATGGCGTTTTGTCTGAGGTGCTAGCACAGCAACTTTAGTTAATTTTAGCATCATCTGTAAAAAGAAACTGAAACTTTAAAGTCCAAAATATACCCTAACCATGTAGGTAAGATCTAGAGTTGCATCAGCTGAAGTGAGACTGAAAATCTAATGCTTTATAAATTGCACCCAAAATTTGAGTTTTCAACCATTTCTATCAAAACCAGTTTCTCTACCTTAGAGTTTCATTGTAAAATATAAATTTTCATTTTTTAAGCTTTTAGATCCTTTTCTAGAAGAGTGAAAGTATACCTCATGAAGTCTTGATACACATTACACTGTCTCTATGAAAATTTCAAATAATCTGCATTCAGAAATAGTTATGCACCATCAATTTTCTTAGTGATTTCTCTAGGACCTAGAACTTTTGAATATGAAAGCAACTACTGAATGCCCACACTAAAGTTTTGAATTCTTGCTATCTGGTATCCTGTTTTTAAAACCTTGGTCAGAGCTGTTAAACTGATATACAATTAAATTATTAATTATATTTAGCCATTTCTGAGACTTCACTGTAAAATTCAAAACAGTGAACTTCCTAAAATCAGGAAGCTAAAAATTTTTGGTGAGAAAGAGAAACTAAAAAGCTATTGCATGAGTGAAAGAATAAATATTAAAAGATGTCAGTCAATGTTACAGCTGCATGCAGGATAGCCTTAGCTGAAATAATGAGGTTTAGACTGTTTAAGTAATTTTAAAATATTAAACCCAGTTCCTTCAATCTGCATGTCATGAATAAGTGGTCAACTGAAATCAAGTTGTAACTTCTCAGATGCAATGATCAAGCTAAGCTGATGCTGCCTCCTCTGAAATCACATCTTCCTGCTCACCTCAACTTCTTACCCATGCCTTGAATGTGAACAGAAATTTGTAAAAACAAATCCCTGCTTTTCAACTAGTGATCTGATTTGCTACCTAGGAAGACAGGTATAAGCAGCCAAGAAAAGAGAGTGTTTGGTCCACTTTCAGCAGTAGTGACAACTTGTCTTATTTGTCAAATTATGGCCTCAGGAAATTTTGGGACTGTCACAGCTGACTCTGAAGCGATGCAGAGCTGAAGTGTATCATTAGGGATTTGACCATTTGTCTGCTTCAGTAAAAGAACTCTGTATCCAAATGCTCCTCCACTTCTCTCAGTGATATTAACTGCTCTCAGGCCATTGCAATTTTTGCTTGCCACAGCTAGAAAATGTAGAAATGTAGAAAATGTAGTTTCAGACTCTTGGCAAAAGTCGGGTTTCAAACTGCAGAGATCTAAACTCTGTATTTTTGTTTCATACTAAAAAACAGTCATGATTTTAAATAAGAATGTGAATTATTATTTTTCAAACACATTTAACTAAAAAAATAGCTGCAGGGACTCTAAAAAGTACTTATTTGCAGGCAGAGGTAAAAACTGCAAAAAAACTGCTGGTCCCAAAAATGAATGGTCCAGGAAGTCATGAATCTGCAAAGACAAGTACAATACAAACTACTTTGCAATGTTATATGTTGCAGATGCTACCCATAACATTTCTACAGTAATATAAAACCATTTGTACACAAAGGAGAAAAGCATGTCATGAGAGGTTTTTTGAAAAGATTGAGGTTGACAATATTTGTAAAGAAAATTTCTGTAATACTCAGATTTGTAGTGCTGTTGCCTACTCATTCAAGTTTACCTAAGCAACTACTGTCAGTTCTCTGCTTTAACATCTGTCAGCTTGATAGTTGTGTGGAAGATATTTTACTACTTTTCCTCTCCACCCTTTACACTTTTCTTATTTTGTATGTGGTTCCAAACATTTATTTTCCTTTTTAAGCTCCCAGTATGAAAACAGATAATTTAATAAGTTAAAAAAACACCAGATTTTCTTTCTGCCCAAGAAATTTGGGGAAGTATAAAGTGATTTTTTTTCTATAAATCTGTTTTTATATGAGAATCAGTGAATTGGTTGAGCTGAAGAATTGCTCTAGGAGAATTCTTTTCCTTACAGAGGTAGTCTTGGGCCAGTGCAGAGGTGGCACTATGTCTCTTCTCCCAGGAAATTGCTGCCAGAGGGGGCCAGGGGAGTAGCAGTCCCTGGTCTAAGTAAATATTGTTAGGTGAATAACAATAACAGCATATATAATAATAAATATTGAGCAGGTGTTAGCAAGGCACAATCAGAAACCTGGGAAGGACTTTATGTAGAAGAAGATCAGATTTTTGGCTCCTTGGGGAGAGAAAAATAGGTTGGTATAGAAATAGAAGAGGTGAACTACTCATATTGTATATCTGAAAGAGGCACAGGACTGTTACTTCCTGCTACCTGATAGTAGCAGGTGGCTCAGTGCTTTCTCTGAATGTGTCTGAATGTCCCCTGAATGCAAACCAATGAAGACACTTCCATAGAGAGGCTGCTCTGCAGAAATGGATGGAGTCATTCGAGAGGCTTCATTAAAAAGGGATTTTGGCACTAGCATCTTTTTGATGACAAGCCAGAATTAATCTCTCATCCCCTTTGCGTGTGCTGTTCAAATTTTCCTCTGAGCCATTTAAAGCTGAACTCTTTTCTGGCTTCAGGTCTTCTGTTCTCTTACAACTACTGCAGCTGCTAGTGCATCCATTTGTGAATTTGTTGGCACGCAGGACATCAGAGGGCCTGAAGTGGGTATTGATAGATAAAGGAGAAAGACAGCTACTCTTTTCTTTCATATCTTAAGTGATTGAGAGACAATTACTTGACATACATAAAACATATTTGAGAATCCAAGCTTATACACTTTCTATGTAATGGCACAATAACTTATTAAATAGTTGCATCAAAAAAGGGCATCAATAGTTGTTGCCACATTTCTCTTCAAAGAGAAAAGCAAGGCACAATTCTTCCCAAGGATTTCTGAGATTCACATTCTCTGAACCTCAGAGAAAGGGCAAAGACAATTCTTATCACTTGCTATGCCTGTGTTGTGCCAAAGTAGAATGCAATAGGGAGATTGCTTATCCAAAAATGAGGATGTTTTGTTTCCTTGGCCTATCAGGGCCAACGGTGTGTGTGTGTTAGGATTGTCAGTGGACAGTCATGAGATCCAGTGCAAAGTGTGGGCAGGTGTGTGCAGAGTGAGTGCTTGGCAGATTCAGTTTAGATGACATGTATATAGTATAGTGTAGTAATTTATTAGCCTTCTGATATCCATGGAGTCCTCCTCATCATTCTCTCCCCTTTGTTGGAGTCACCTTTGTTTTACAATAAATAGTAATTTCCTTTTAAAAAATTTTAAAGAGACAAATCCAGATGATAACAAAAATTATAACAAAAAATTATTATATTCTTTACTTTGCATGTCACCCCCTGTCTCTGCAGTAAAAATGGAGATGAAGTTTTGTTCTTCTTCTGAGTCTGGCTGAGATTCTGTGCTTGAGTGTAGGTGGCTATCAGTGCACTGTAGGAGGCTGCTTCATGCTGATTTAGATGACTCAAGCTGAGTTTCTGATCCCCAAGCATTGACAGTGGCTCAGACCTCATGTGGAACAGGATCCAGTGAGATATTAATGATTTGGTACCTACCAAAATTCTAGCAATCAATGGCTTTGTGAAAGCCTTTGCATGATTACTGCACTCTGAACATGGGTGTCATTTGAGGAATGATGTAACTGAACGGCAAGCGTGGTATGGAGAATGTACTGCATTAATCTTTTTTTTTTTCCTTGTCTGCTGAAACAAGTTTTCCTGTGGAGGTATTTCCTTATAATAGGAAGAACCCTGAACATATGGACCATATGGTAAATCTACAGGATACTATTTAGGATTTTATTTCTAATTAAATTTTAGCAGTGTTTGAGCCTAAATCTCATTATTAGTTAACAGGATTTGTCAATTAAACTTATGTACCTTGGAAACATTTTCTCCATTAAAGTATAGTCTTTATATACTCCTAATTTACTAATGTATCTTGAATTTTTTTAGGGGTGTGCCTAACCAACCATATTTTTAGCAGCATTGTAAATTCATGCATTAAATTTATTCAATTAAGGGCTGTTTTAATGTGTTCGGCCATCCTATCACTGATCTGAGTTTTCATTTGGTTTTGGTTCTGTCCCCTCATTAAACATTCTTTAAGAAGATTTCACTTTAGTTAGAGTATTTAAATTACTGTGCAATAAATCTATTCTTTTAATGAGTTTATTCCTGTTTTAAGGTATTAATTAAAGTAGGTTGTGGAAGAAGTAGATACGGTAAATGGATAAAGTAGTGTCCAGGCAAAAGGTTAAGGATTTGCTGTCATTGTACAGAATGAAAATCTTTCTGGAGACACCTCATTAATGGAAAAACCTTTCTCTCTTACATGCACCAACAAGAAGTTCATTACTCGGTGAACTTCTGCTTATCAGGGATTATTAGGTCTTTTTTTCTTTTAGAGGGACTTTATCCTCTAGTAACTAACACATCCACGTCTGTGGTACGCCTTGGCTTAACTGTGTGAAATAGTAATGGATTCAGACAGTTTAGCCCATGAATTTCCTTGCTGGACAGAGTGGGAAGCTGCAAAAGTAAAGGACATCAGTGGAGTATTTCACATTCAAAGTGAAAAAAATCTTGCAAATTTAATTCACAGATTGGGAATGGAAATGTCATTGCCTCACTTAGAGGGTTAATCACTTTCTAATTTTAACTGGCAAATTTTTTAATGACACTGTGAAATTAACAGCATTTTATTGTGTTAATTATCTGCAGGACACTACATCATTACTTCTAATAAATGTAAATGTGATTACCTCTCCTAGGACAATATAGAGACAAGGTGAGTTTTTATTGGCTATTTACTCGATTTCAGACAAATTATTCCCCCCCACCCTACTGCCATGTAATGCATATTCAATATGGTTTAGTTCACTACCTTGTCTTCTGTGAATTTTAGTCAATAAAGTATATACGGGTATTTTAAAGGCCATTACAGCTCCTTGCTCACTCAAGATAATTTTCACTTAAGGCAAGGCTTATGGTAAAAGTCACATCAACTGTATTAGAACTAGGATTTAGGATTTTAGAGTTTAAGTATATCAATAATTAGATATTCAGCTTTTTTTGACAGGCTCGAAATGCATACTAGCACATACCTTTGTCAAAACAGACAGGAGAGTGCTTTTCCAATAGGTGTGTCACTCAGCATGCTTGATGCTGCAATATTAGGCAATGAAACAAATTACATAAGACACATTTACAAAGCTTTACAGAGAAGCAAAAACATAGAGTGTTCTCCTTTGGCAGAAACTCTTTTCAGTCAAAGATATAAGAAACTATCAGACAACAAAAAAGGCAGGTTTCACACTCATAATGCCCAAAATTCAGAATTCACCATTGCAAAACTACAGTCAGAGTTCTTTCCTGGTGTATTGGTTTGGCATGTCCTGGTTTTTGGCAGCAGGGCAGCCACAAAGGTGGCTCCTGTGAAAGAAAAGCTCCTGGAAGCTCCCACCATGTCCAGCAGAGCCAAAGGCTGATGGCCCTGAAGATGGACCTGCTGCTGGCCAAAACTGGGCCAATGAGAGAGGCTGGTAATGTCTCTGTCATGACACATCTAAGAAGAAAATCAAAACAAAGTCACAGGATTTTGCTCCTAGTCAGAGAAGAGAACATATGAGGGAAACAACATGGAGACACCAAGCAGTGGAGAAGGAGGGAAGGAGGTGCTCCAGGCACCAGAGCCAAGATTCCTCTGAATTGAGGAATCTTGGTGTAATGAGACCATGGGGAAGCAGCTGCGTCCCTTGGCGATCCATGGAGATGCAGAGATCCACCCACAGCCCATGCAGATGCGGAGATCCACCCACAGCCCATGGTGATCCATGAGGGAGGCAGAGATCTACCCACAGCCCATGGGGACCCATGAGGGATCCATCCCCAGCCTGTGGGGTGATGTTCAGGCTGAAGTGGGTGGATGCCTGGAGGAGGCTGTGATCCAGTGGGAGACCTGGTGGAGAGAGAGGGCCCTGCTTCCAGGCTGAAGCAGCCTGTCCTTGGAGGGCTGCACCCCATGGAAAGAGAGGCCCATGTCACAGCAGTTTTTAACAAAACCCCCATGCCCTGTCTCCCTGTGTAGACAGGAAGAAGAAGATAGGATCTGGGGAGAAAAAGGTGCTTTAAGGGCTTATTTTACTTCTCATTATCCTTCTCTGATTTTGTTAGTAGTAAATTTCACTTTGCAACTTGAGTTGAGCTTGTTTTGCCCTTGAAGTGTTTCTCCCAGTCCTTAACTCAACTCATGAAGCCTTCATTAACTTTTGTTTCCTCTCTTCCCTGCTCAGCTGTGGCAGGGGATGGTGAGCGAGTGATGGTGAGTGAGTGATGGTGAGCGAGTGAGTGGATGCCTGGTTTTGGGCTGGTGTCAAACCACAACACCTGGATATATGCTTTTCTTCACCTAATCTATCCATCTATCTATCTAGCTATATATATCTATCTTGTTACATGCCTATCCATCTAGCTACCTATCTATCCATCTGTCTGTTACAGTACATAGGTGATCTGATTTTTGAGTGTATTTTTGCCATTTCATCAAGATCCACATTCCTAATCTCTTTATGTAAGGATGGAACATTTCAAAGGGAAGGCCAGTATTTCCATGGCAGGATTTCAAGATTTTTTAAGATGTTTCTGAACTTTTGAATATTTATCTGATTATTCTCACTACTGTTACTTTCAATTTCTGTGGAAAATAGCTGGGGAAGAAAATAAAGTCAGAACCAAGAAATCTATTGATCGCAGAATAAGAGAGTGTATTGATAGCATAGACCCTAAAAGAGTGTGGTGGTTTTCTGAACCATAGTCACTTCCCTCAAAATTTTAATCTTTAGTGAAGTCCCTGAAAAATTACTCCATAATTTGGTCTTCGCACTTGCTACATTGTGAGAAAAGACACCTCTGAACACAAATCCTAACCAGTCTAAGACTTGAATCTTCTGTCTACTAATGATACTCATGATGACTTTATTGATTGCCTGTGATAATAGTGGCTGGTCATGAATCTTTGGTGATCTCTTTTTTTCAGATGTCATTACATAGGCAAGCATTTCCCAAGTTGCCATGCTGTTTAGGAGGCATGCATCCATACGGCTTCTGGCTCACCATCACCAGTTCTTCAGAAATACCCTCCTTAAGCCTTTTCCCCTTGAACACAACTTTAAGTGGTTGAAGGTCATGATTGTTCACTCCCAGATCGATATACCATTAAATTGTGACAGAAAGCACTACCACACTATTAAGTCTCCAGTCATACCCTCAATAATCCTGATAAAATGATGAACTATTTTAACCTCACAACGTCTGTGAATAGTATCTTGAAAACAGTAAAACAGCACTTAGATAAAACCTATGGAAATCCTATCTTTCAGGTATTATTAACCTAAGTGATGCACCTTGTTTGCTTTGCACCCTTGTCTGTATTAAATCAGAGTCACACACTACCACTTGAAATCAGCTTGTGCAGAAGACTCAGCAGAGGCTGTTTTGCTAAGGTCTCCCAGTCCTAGCAAAAATTCCTGTTAGTCTGAGGCTTCCTGTAACTGAACAACCCTCTTCTAAGTATAGAAGCAATGATGTGTCTCTTTAACAGCTCAAAGTATCTTGGAGTACAGGGGGATTTTTGGTGAACAAGACACCAATAAGTAGAAAAATGCCATAACTTCACTCACATGACAAAACCTATTGTGACTGACACAAAAGGAAATGTAAATTGGTTGCATTCATTATTTCTCCCTTTCACCCCCATACTAAAATGCAGCATATTGGACAAGATATTGCAGCATATTGGACAGCCCACTGTAAACGCAGTTTTATTAAAAAATTTCCCAGGAAGAGAACACAAACACTTGGCTGAAAACCTCTGATATTCCAGCAGATGACTAATAGCCCACACCTTATCTGTTTTAGCCATCAGCCCTCCCTAGCCAGATCTCCCTTGATATGTTACTGGCCTAAATGTGTGAAAAGATAGGAGACAACAAAGCTTCAGGTCAGTTAAGGCTTCCACTGATCTAGTAGTGTATCATATGTAATGAACGAACCTAAATTCCCTTGGCTGTATCCTAGATACCATCCTAGATACTTTAATTAGGAAAAGAAACCCTGTTTTAACGGTACTAATAACCTCATCTAATTTATCTTCAGGGGTTTTTTAGACTATAGAAAGAGGCAGTATTTAATTTCATTTGCACTTCTTTGACATTTCTATTATTTCAGGTCATCAGTCTTTCATAACACTACAATGATGAGATTTCCTGGAGCATTTGGCCCTCCTTTTAGGTAAGGTACAGTTCCTCAGGAAGAGATGAGAAGAAAGAAATCTAAAATAGCTTTGTGCAGTTCATAAAGCAGCAATAGAACACTGAATTGAGAGATGGGATAAATACTCTTTCCACTAACATGGAAGACAGTGTCAGAAAAGGCACCAGAGCTGGCCACAAGCAGAAGTTCTGCACCCTCTGTGGACATACCTTAGTGAAGAGATTGATAGAATTTGTTAATCTGAGCTCTAATCAACATTTCAGCTCAAGGCTTTCCCTTTTTTTTTTAAATATACAATGGCTTATTGAGCACTCAAATTGACAAATGGACCCAGAATGAAGCAATTCACTTGGCAAAAAGTTAAAATATTTATGATGATTATTATGCACTGTTATAGGGTTAAAATGCCTAACACAATTGCTGGGCTTTGAATCCTCTGTACAAACCTTGCATTTAAAACTATTTAAATGAATAAAAATACTAGTCCCAAGAATGCTTTGTGTCTGCCTGTATAGTAGCCTCTATACTACTTTCTGGTATTCTAAATTAATTTCTGTTTTGCAAAGTCCTCTTGAAATCTCTCAGCAGGATGTCAAGTCAAGTATCTGGCATTGGATTGTTTCTACAAGGAAAGCTTTGTCGACAATATTAGCAACCAAATCGCATAGTAGTTTGCAGCACTAGCTAATACTTCTCCCATGCATGCATAAAGCAGTTTTTAAAAGACTTGTTTACTTGTCCTTTCTTTCAATCAGCATAAGCAGCTTATGGTGAATGAGAACTTAAAAGAGTAAGTTTATGCCACTATTTATTTATATGAACAAGAATATGTTAAACTTGCCTAAAAAGAGAAATAAACTTATGCCTGAGAACTGTCATACCAATTTAGCTAAACCAGGGTTTTTTCAATAAGGAAAATAAATAAACAAACCCTAAGTTCTGTCCTTATAGCATATTTCAAAAGGTTTCAATTAATGGAAATTGGAGTTTAAATCTTCAGTGGAATCTTAATATAAGTGGTTGTCATTGGATAATACAGGAAAAAATTACTGCTTTCAATTCCTCAAAATTCCTGTTTATTTTAAAGGAAGCTTATTTCACTATTACTTGTTAGTCAGGAAATTAAAATCCCTTATTGTATCAGAAGTACTACTTTGTACTATGCATTCAAACTGTAGCACAATAGAGTCAGCACATATAAAACAATTGTGTCAGCACTTTCTTCTGCTGTCATCAGTCCTCCCTGTACTTGTATCCATGCTTTATTTAGATTTCTACATTGAGTCTTAGACTCAAACAGATGTCACTTTCCATAAGGAAACTAAAAATAAAGTAAATAAATGAACAATGGTGACATACTATTTCATTGATGAAAAAAGTCCTCCTTTGCTCAGAAGACACTATGAGTTCAAACATGGTTTTTATGATACACATACGCTTTTGGTGCAAGGAGCCCACCTGGAGTACTGTATTTTGCTCTGGAGCCCTCAGCATAAGAAAGACACAAAACTATTGGAGGTGCTCCAGAGAGGGCCATAGAAAAGATCAAAGTGATAGAACAACTGAGAGAGTTGGGGTTATTCAGACCAAGGAACAGAAGGCTCTTGAAAGACAATATTGCAGCCCTTCAGTACTTCAAGGGCTTAAGAGAGAGATGGGGACATCCACCCTTCTTTCAGCAGGACCTGTAGTAAATAGGACAAAGAGTGGGTTTAAAGTAAAAGAGGCTAGATTCAGACTAGACATAACAAAGGAATTTTTTTACAACACAATGGTGAAACAGTGAAACAGGTTGTCCAAAAAGGTCATGGACATTTCCCATCCCTGGAAAATTTTTTGGTCAGGTTGGATGGGACTGAGCAAACTTGACCTAGTTGAAGATGTCCCTGCTGTTCACAATGGGGTTTGAACAAGATGACCTTTAAAGGTCCCTTCTAACCCAAACTGTTCTATCATTCTACATAGAGCCTGCTACAGCGGAACCAAATGATGATTTGACTACATAATTTGTTTAGCTCCTTATATCAAAGAACTATGTGTATAGCTATGCAAAATAACCTTCCTTTCCTCAAAAATATGAGAAAGTTTGTTTGCATTATTTTTACTGGTTAGACCAAGAATTACTTTTGAGTTCTAGCATAAAAAGGTTGCTAGATCTGTGTTATTTTCTTGTGTCTCTGAACTGTGGTAAAGTCAACCATCTCACAAAATGCAAAGCTCTGTCATGTCCAGTTGTAAGCTCTTTGCTGAGAGACCACAACATCATCTTCTTTTTTTTTCTTTCAGTTTTTCTGGATTGCAAGATCACAGTCGGGAAGGAAGACTATTTGCTTTTCTTGGCAGAAGATCACAGGTCACCAGCTTTGTTCCTGCTGTTCTGCAATGAACTAGCAAGGATTAGGCAAAGATGCCTACTATGCAAAGATTCTCTTCTATGTCCTTAACTTCTCCTACTGGAATATGATGATGGACAGCTGAACATCATCAAAAAGAAGCACAACAAACATCTGTCATTTTTTGTCAATAAAAGAGAATAGAATGACAGCCAGCTAGGAAGATGATATTATATCACTTATGTATAACTGAATGGAAATGGGTAGAAGGGGATTTTAGGTTTTTGAACTATTTCTTTTAAACATGGTTTTATTCAATGATACTGCTTTTCAGCTGAGTGAATTCTCATTGAACACCTCATTAACAGTAGGCAAACCCCAGTCTTTGCAATTTTGCTGCACTTCTGAAAACATTTGATGTATAAGAAAGCAGAGTTGGAGAAAACACTAAAACACTATACCTTTTTCTTGGGGGGGGGGGGGGGTGAGTAAGATAGAAGCTTCCATATGCTACTCTTCCAAAACTCAAAGTTCTATTCATTCTATTCAGTCTATTGCAATTGCAATGTCACCCTGCATCTGTGTCCATACATAGAAAAAAAAATCTTAAAAATGAAAGAATATAAGAATATACTGCATTTATTTTTTATTCAAATTTTCCTAAGTTTCATTTGCTTTACATCAGTTATCTCTTGATTTTTTATGTCTTTTTTTTTTTTTTTGCATAAGAAGTGATGCATGGAAAAAAAAATTATACTGTCCTCAGCTGAATATGAAACAAGGTCTGCTTTTTATCTTGAGGCTAAAAAAAAATCCCTTTTTAAAACTATTTTTGAGATAAAAAAAATTAACATTTCGTCTAGCATTCTTCTGCATTCAAAAGTATAGACTGCTGAAGACGTTTGTTTCACAGTCTCATCTGCATTGCTAAACAATATTTGAAACAGAGCATAGTTCCCTTGATATACAGTAACACTATCATCCCCTCTCCAAACTGTGAGTAGCTTCTTGTTTCTGAAAGATTAAAATAATTATTGCAGTTACCTAAAAATCTGCTGAGTCAATACTTGATTTGAATGCTGATCGGATCTCTAATGAGCTAAAAGCACATTTTGAAAATTGGATATCTCTGAGGAAGGTAATTAACAAAAAATACATAGCTGTACATACATTAGCTAAGTGCAGAACCCTAACTAGATCGATGCTGCAGCTGGGGATATCTGCAGTGTGATAATATCACCATGCCACTCTCTTTATTAGAAGTGAAAAGCCTGAGAAGAAAAGTAGGTAGATGTCTTTTACAAGTCACTGTGGTCTAACTCCTAGGGCACTTTTCCTAGCCCATCAAAAACCTAGTGTTACTTGGCAAAAATGGACATGATTAGAAATCTCAGCAGAGTGCCAGCTTGGAATTATAGTTATACAGTAGAAGTTAGGTCCAAAATTCAATTTCCAAACTGTGAAGGAAGGATAGCCTGATGTCTGTGCTACCTGGTGTTATATATGGGTGAGTTCACTTAAGAAATTATCCAAATAATCACCCATTCCCTCATGCCAAACAAAGACCATCCTTGCTTTTAAAAGAGCAATTGGTTCCTGACTTGCTTGCTGTGGATAAACAGAAGAGCAGCTGAGTATGGAACGCAATAATTTTGTTAATAATGGACCTAGTAGCACACACCTAGTCTACCATTTTCAGCTTATGCGTTTTATGTAGGAACAGTGTCACTTCTCTAAAATGCAGCTGTCTGGAGGCTTGAATGCAGTCCAAATTCTATAGTCTGTTAAGTTACCTATTAAAACTTCTTTTTGCTCTAGTCAGATTTGTTGCACTTCTCTGCTTTTTTCGTCTTTCTGCTACTTCCTGTTGGAAGAAGGGGAACCAGAGAGAACACCATCTGGCCACTCAGCATAATCATAATATTTTGCCTTTTTCTTTTCTTTACACCTTTCTCAATGCAGCCAAAAAAGTTTGTTGACACTTTTAAAATATTTTTCTAATTTTCTACATTCAGTGTAAAAATGCTTGATATTTATTGGCTCAGAACTTTTTCCTTTCACTATGTGCTGCCTTGTGAGGTTCTGTACTTGCTATTGTATTGACTAAACACACATGTCAAATCTAAAAAGAAGATAGAAAACTTAAAATGTCTTCTTCAAGTTAGGCAGATGTGTTAAGCAAATGTTTTGGGAATGACTGTTAATCATCTGAATGAGAAAATACGCGTGCATAAATGAAAATGCTAATTATTTGTTGTTCACTGTTTTACTGTTTACTCTATTGAGGCAGTACAAAAAATATTATAATCTTTAAACAGCTAGAAATATCACAACTTAGAATTAGTCATATTAGAGTGTTCCCTTGAATCATTTAACAAACTGAAAATTATTCATGTGAATTTTGTAGAAATATAAATATTTATCACAGCAGGCAAAACAAGGATCTGATTGCAAGTAATTCATTAACTGGGTCTTTTCTAATCTACTAAAGCCCTCCTCAAACGGATTGATGAGTTCTACTTTTACCTTTTTTCTTATTTGCTTCTTTTTTTTCCTCTCATTTGAAATTTTAGTCTCAAATTTAAGCTTTAGAAGCATAACAGATTAAAATTTTCAGGGAGATGTGGATGCAAGTTGTGGAAACAGGATGTAAGGTGAAGCACACAGGGCAAAAGGAGCAGGATGTTAGCAGACGACCAGTGCAGAGTTAAGCAAACAGTAACTCAGGTAAAGGAAAGGTAGGGATGTCCATGTATGGTGCACTGTGATGCTATTTTGGCTCAGCAAGAAGAATAGCATGTTACCATATAAGGCAATGTTTAAGGTCATTGGATGACTGTAGTGTTAAGAGGTCCTATATAAATGCCATGTTGGGTTCAATAAATCGGCTTCTGATCATCAATCAGTTGCATCTGCCTTTTGAATCCCATATTTCAAAAACAGATATTCCATAAACTTCTCCTACTTCAGTATAACCATCAGTGATCTTCAGGTAATGAGGACTTACAAGAATCACACAAACATTACAAAACCTTGTGCCATTTAACTTTGTGACCTCAATAATGAAAGACATCTGGCAGAATTTAGTGAGATAAGGGTTAATGGAAAACACAGGTACTAAAGGAAATATTTGTTCTATATGTTCCACTGAAGAAAATATTCCAATGCCTGTTTCTCTGAAATGGCTGAGGAAGGCAGATATTCAGACCGCATCAGATGGAGGAGGGTGTGTGAACATCAAATTATGAGAACACTGCTAATGTTTCTGTTTTAATCATAGGAAACCCCAAAGTTAGATGTGACATAAAAATGCAACTAGACTGAAGCAAAACTAAATCTACAACCTGAATGTAAAATTGCAAAAAATCAGCACATGTTGGAAGGCTCTTGGCAGTCAGATACATTAGATGTCACCCAGGAATGTATGAAGGTGAATTAAGTTCTGCACAGACAGAAATTATATGTATATCAGGGTTAATCCGGAAATGCAAGCAACACTGAAGCAAGCTAAGTCACTCTAAAACAGCACTATAGAGTTCTGTAAAGATAGTAAAAGATATACAGAGAGATCTGTGTGATGACATCAGCAGAGAGGAACTTCAAAAGGCACAACATGATAAAGGAATTGATTGGAAAAAAGTAAACTAAAAACTAAAACCAAACTAAACAAAACCTACCCAGGATTTAATTAAAAGATTACCCTACAGAGTGAAAAAGAAGACATGTTTAGTGAAAAAACAATAGAGTTTAAGAACTGTGTAAGGGATGTCAGGTAAAGAAAAAAGCTAAGGTATCTATATTTGGATTTGAGAAGCATGGAAAAGAAAATAACTGTTGCTAGGATAACTTACTCAAAGAATGCAGGAAAATATTCAAAATACATTAGATAAAGTTTCATAGGGACAGAAACAAGGCAGTGTCAAGTAAGTACAATCCTCTATTTTTACAGCAACCTGCATTGCAATTGCAGCTAAAGCATTCTTGATTTCCTTTTCCAAATCAGTGTGTCTGTGTACGTGCACATGAACGTGTGACTGCACAAATCGCTTAAATGCAGAAGGCAGTGGAGCAGAACAGAGCAGCTGTTTAGAACTGCACAGCAACAAGACATGGCACTTTAGAACAGGAAGTAAAGGAGAATATGGTATCCAACTGAAGCTGCAGAAGGGATTTTATGTCAACAGAATGCAATTACTAAAACTGGAATATTTCCAGAACAATAGAACTAGCATAAGGGAATAATCACTATTGCCTGAAATTGAATATAGTAAAGGAGTTAGTTAGGCTGAGATAACTTGTTAAGAAAAGGGAACAAGATGAGATGGCAGAAGAAATTGGAAAGGGTTGTAAAAGGCATAGTCTCCTAATAATGAGTGATTTCAGTTATAAACTAGGTCATACTGAGTGATGGATATGAATCAAGCAGTTTTACAGATGTTAAAATGATTTGATCTTTTATATTCTAAAGAAAGGTAAGAATTAGGGCCAAACCTTTCTCTGCTTGTTCCATCAATGAACTATGGGTGCATGAGAGAGAAAAACAGCATCTGGCTTATAAAACAGATCTGAATCTTGCCGTAGCTATGAGTAATGCATGGATATGTGACAGTAGAGTCAGAGGCAGCATCTCTGCCAAACAACCACAAGCTGTAAAAGTTTGTCATTAGATTTGGAGATTATCCCTGCTCACCTTCTGAATTTCTCTGTGTACATTTCAAAGAAGCAATACACAGAAAAAACAAAAAGGTTGAAGATCTGAAAGTTTTAAAGATTAATAATGACTTGCTGCTTTTCTTTGCAACAAAGAAGCTAAAGCTGACTACTATAAAAACTAGAACAAAACTCGAAATGTACAGTTACTTCCTGTATCTCATAATTTAATTTCAATAGCTTTATTAATGAGTAAAGCACAGGCCAAAGTTTTCAGCTGCTTGGAATCTGAAACATCTGTGTTAATTTAATCCAGTTGAGGGCCTAGGCAGAACATTTAGCTGTGTGTTTCATTCCACCTGTGCAGACAGCACTGTAAATGCACCTTTCAATGGAGTGTGTGATTACAATGGATTGATAATACATGCACAGTGTTACCCTACAATACCAGAGAATAAATTAGACAATATTTGCTAAAGTTGATAAGCTGTGATCTTTCTGAGTCATAACTCACCCTTTCCTACAATATTTTTATTGTTTTTTGTATGTTTTAATTATTTGAAATCTGAAGTATTCTTTTATGTAAGCCATCAAAAAAAAAGGAGAGAGAAAAGAAGTCATGAGGAAGGCAACACAGAGGGCTCCATATGAGATATTTGACTTCATCAAACATAAATCAGCTTGAGCTCACACAATGTGGTCATGCTTAACATAGCTAAAAGAATTTTAGAGTTATCTGAAAGGCTTCTCAGAGAAAAAGCTATGGACATATTTTACCTGGATTTTAGCAAAAGCTTTTAATACAATTCTATATATGAATCTAATCCACCAGCTAATCACTAAATTTATCATGAGGTGAGCTACTTGACTGGATTAAACTCTGGTGTGTGAGTTGATTTGGTTTAGCCTAGAAAGACTGAGTGGGAATTTAGTTAGAGAAACAGGTGATGGCATCTTGGTGATGGCTGTCCCTCACTGTTCTTGCCCCTTGAACTGTGATTTAAAAGAAGGAAGAAGATCAACTATGGGTGAAATATCTTTTTTTGCAGTCATATCCATATTCTTTCCTGGAGGAACTAGAGTATTTTCCTGTGAGGAAAATTAATGAAAAAGTCTTGATTTTTGAGAAGCCATCTTTTTTTATGTTTTCATAGCAAAACCTACTTGTATTGAAACAGCTGGTACCTGCCTACAGAGTAATGATTTTAGGGGGGGATAAAGAATGAAAAAAAGATACTAGAAAGATAAAAATTAAATAGGTTTATTATTATTATTATTCCTCTATTTTATTTTTTTGTGTTGCAATATTTCACTTTTCTCAGTGGATCTCTCATATGCACATTTAGTAGTCACAGCTACTGTAAGTGTAGCAGAAAAACATTAATAAAACTAAGCTTACTTCCAAAGTTCTTCCAAGACTCTTGGGCCATTTATGGCTTCATTAATCCAGTGGATGTTCAAGGTAGGACACTGTGGTTTTGTAAGCGTATGTGGTCCTTTCAAGCTCACAGAGATTCCGTTGTATTATTCCTGCTCTTCCCCCATGTTTTCAAAAACTCCAAAGGTCAACACATTTTCATAGATTCATAATTTCCTCATGTCACTAGGCTTTACCTTTCTTGATGATATTTGGAGATAGAAATGGCAAACCTGTCTGTAAGCTAGATGAATTTCCATGGATTGTTCCCTGGAAACATTAGTGGTTTGCTAAACTATTTCCACTCCTATTTCCACTAGACTTCCTCGCTTTTTGGCTGACCTGGCAATGTTTTCCTACAGCATGGCTCTTATGAAGGCTGACTGCTAATTGATCTCTTCTTATATATCAGACATGAGACAATTTCAATTTTCTATCTCTATAATTCTCAGAAGTCAATGGTAAAAATCATAACCATTTGAGCAGGAGTAAGGTTTTTTTCTTCGTGTATTGAACATATATTCCATGTTCCTTTGGGTTCAGATTCTACACAGTTTACCTATCAAAAGTGTATCTCAGCCATAGCTCTATGCTTACTACAGGAGCTATTTCCAGCAATATACAGTAATTATGTCATGTTATGTCGGTTCCTTATTATGATAGATTTCAAAAGTGGTAAATTATCTAAATTATCAGTGCAATATTTTTTTTGTATTAAGGAATGACATATGGAAGTAAAACAGATTAAAGAGTTCTACAGACTTGTGCATTTGCACATAAGGTGCTTAAGGATGTATGGTCTCAGGTTTTCAGAATGTGTTTGAAGACAGTAATTAGATTGGAGAAAAAATGGAAATAAATTTGGCTTCCATTTCTGACAGCCAATTCCTCCCCTGATATATTTGTTTTCAGCAATATGGCAGGGATTCTTTTCAGTTTCAGGGTATGATTACCACTGAGAGAATTTTTTTCCTTAAAACACTTACATGTGCTTGAACCCTTTTCACACCAAAGCATGTATTTGCTACTGTTCAGTTGTCTTTATACTGATAGGTCAAGAAAAACCCCCACAGAACATGCAAAATCTGGGGGAAGAAAAGTGTGGATTACATCAGACTTTGCAACCTGCTGAAGATAGCCCCCAACATTAGGATTAAAGGGATCAGGCACTACATGGGGAGACACTGTCCTCCTGTACAACCTCCTATTATGATACTTCTTATGCAATGGGATTTATTCTGAGTTTATGTGTTGGGAGCATAATCCTTGCAGGAGCAACACTTTCTGATAGCAAGACTTGGCAGAAAAATCACCCCTCACCTGTAGAATTATTACAAAAATCCTCAGTGTTATTTATTGCTGTCACCCACACTTCTCTTTCTTCCTGTTTTTCAGCTGGCAAATAGACCTTTCTACAGAACATGAGCCTTGCAATTCTTTTTAGTGTGGAAGCGCAAATGTTTTATTCAGTTCTTATATCTTTGCCCAGAGCACAAAGCAAGTCCTTAATAATTTAGTCTTACAGATGACTCAGAATCATTATATCCTGGTCTTAAACCATAGCTATTCATGGACTGAACTTAGTATTATAGCTTTTAAATTCATGACTTTGGGAGCAGACAGTACTTATAAAAGCACATAGTATATATTTTTTGTACTAAATGTCAAACTATTAAGGTTTATATTTCCTAACTTTTCCAAAGATTAGGGAAAATACAACTTAGTTGCTGTACTTCATAGAGCTGAAAAAGCTTGAGAATAGTTTTTGTGATTTCAGCCTCTCTGCTGCCGTCTTCATAATGCTGCAAGAAAATAACTTCAAAGTACTTTTTAACAGACATTCTTGGATACATAGCAATTACTGTTATGCATTTTATGCAACTCTCCTATTGCACTTCAGTGTATGTCCCTGCTATGGGGTTTAGGAGTCAATTTCATAGCTTCATCAGAAAGGATCACTCTTCAACAACTGCTTTGCCAGATAGATTTTTTAACAGATAATGCATTCTTTTCTAGCATAAATCTCTCACCATAATCCAGTCTGGAGGCACTTGGGAAACACATAAAAATACAGGGCTCAAAATATGCAACTTTTTCTCTTGAATCACACATCTCTCAATTGAGTGATATATATATATTTCACCTGATCTCAGGTAGTGATTTGTTTAGGCAGAGAAGTCTGAAGAATGTTTTTTTTTTCCTTACCCCATGTCCATGCAGATGTTACCCTCATCATATGCCTTCTGAAACATTTTTAGAAATACCCTGAAGTGTTCACTTAATCTCATTGGATTAATAAAAATAATTAATTTTAATTATTAGAAACTTGTTTTTGCAGGTGTTAACAAGTGAATGAGTTCTACAGGTCAATAATATGTCAGATTTGAAAGTGGCAAAAATCCTATTAAAAATATGAAGTCAGTTTGATGGCAAATTCCTGGAGGATTATGGGTGTTGTCTCTGATTTGTTCTTTATCTTGACATGGCTTGTAGATGAACTGTAGCAAGATTACAATCATGATCATTCATCAGAGCTTAAATCTTTGGTGAACAGAAAACTTTAACTTCATGTATTCACATCCTGCAGAAATCAATCCTGTTTAATCCTTCTATTGCATACTTACAAATCTTAGGATAACCTATGTATTTTAATATCACTGCAAGCTCACAAAATCAAAACAAAATGAATTAAGAAAAGCTGTTTAAAAATTAAACTCCTGTTTAGCTTGTCACCTTGCAAACTAAGGTGGATGTTTTATAAGCATGGCAGTAGGAAGTCTAATGTAAATGTAATGAAGTAAAGGAGAAATACAAAGATAGATGTTACTTTAGTCAAGCCATCTTTCTCTGTTTGTGTAGGTGGGAAATAACCATGTACAAAGAGAAGCAACTAATGTAAGCTCTTAGTAGGTAGGACAGCATTCATAAAGCATCTGATGGAAGATTGAGAGAGTATAGGCAGGACTGATTACAGCTGTGCATGTGACTGACACAACTCAAAAACCTGGGCTTATAGCAAGCCTGGTTGTTTCTTTTCCTTGACATTTGATGACTGATTTCTGTTTTTTCTGTACACTTCTGCCTACAGTCTGGCAAAAAGAGTGCTCAGAATATGACAATGTCTTTTTGACCACCAGAAGTTTGACTTTCTAAAATTTTATATAACTAAATGACAAAAGAAATTATTTTGTTTTGAAATCAAGAAACCATTTTTTAGCTGAGTTTTGCACAGGATTTTGATTTGTAGCACAGGCTTAGATTGTGCTTCAGTGGACACCAAAATTAATTAGAATTTTTGTTTGAAAATAAGAAAACTAACAAACCAATAAGCCTACCTTCCTGATCAGGTCAGGCTGAGAGGCAAAGGAAAACTGAATTGGAATTATCCAATCTCTCCTTCTCCTTCTCCTTCTCCTTCTCCTTCTCCTTCTCCTTCTCCTTCTCCTTTTCCTTCTCCTTCTCCTTCTCCTTCTCCTTCTCCTTCTCCTTCTCCTTCTCCTTCTCCTTCTCCTTCTCCTTCTCCTTCTCCTCCTTCAATGAGGAAGTCAAAGAAATGTCACAGGATATGGCCTGCACTCAACAGTGATTCTAAAGATTCTAAGAACAAAACAAGTAAATATCCACTTCTTAAGCTAGCCAGGTTCTGCAGGTCTAAGATGTGAGGGCTGTGATACAGGGTACATAATTCAAACTGTTCCATGGGTTAAGTAATGCACATATATTGAAGTGATGCAATAGATAACCCAGCAATATGCACATACTGCTTTGCTAAGAGCATGGATTGGCCACTAAATAAAATTGCTTGTGAATTGTCTGTAGGTGGTATGGTCCAGGGTTAATCTTATCTGACACCAGGCAAGTTCAGTTCTAGGATCCTTATAGAGTTATCACAACATGATAATAAGAGATGTTAAATGCTGCCTTATGCTGTTCATATTTTTTCAAGCATGGAAGTGTACAGTATAGTAACCAAAAATTACTCAAATAAATATGTCATGTCCCTCAGAGACATTTTTTTGTTAAAAGTTGTCCTGATAGTAGCACTTTTCCATATTTCTATTTTTATATTAAATCTTTGCTTACTGATCTCAAAAAAGATCATAAATTCAGTTCCATTTTATTATCTGTTACACAGTAATGAAGCACAGCTGCATGCAACCTTGCTAGTATTTACAACTTGTGCAGCAGTAAATGTGCCTTTTTTTTTTCTTTATGAAAGACAAATTTAAGCTTGTAACACACTGTCTGAGGGTCTACTACATTTTTCTTACCATTACTGTTACGTCCTTGGACTGTTCTACCAAGCCTTACCCATTTTTCCTGTGTGCTGCTCAAGAGCAGAGTAGCAGAGGTCAGGTCTCCTAAAGATCTGGGCCTTTTCCAAACTAAACAATTGTCTTAGTCTATGTTTATAAAGCAAAATTCAAAATAGCTGGTGTGTACAGTGTGTCTTCCCCAAGTCAAGAAGCTAGACTGTAGTATTCCTTTCCTGTGTACAGAAACATAAACAACTTCTGAGAAAACCATTTTAAATGAGAATAAGGTATATGTGTGTCTCTTAAAATGTAATAAATCAAAACATGTCTTGAGGTGATATCTGAAGAAGTCTGAATGACAGAAAGTATGATATTCTTCCTGTGGCCTTTCCAGAAGAAAGAGTCAGACCAAGAACTTAAATTAATATCTTTAAACTAGTATGTCTGTGTTTAATAATGTTTACTTTATAGTTTTTTATAGTAATCTTTTAGAAGATAGGTTTTATTTTGAAGGAAAAGTGAAATATGCTTACAAGATTAGAACAAAATTAACATATTTTGTGGTTATCCCTGGCAAGCTGATATCAAACATTGACTTGAATCAAATTAGCAGGGGCTTGGTGGCAAATTAGACAACAATCTTACGACTCCAGATTCAGGTGATAAAATTCAGCACTGTACACGATTTCATCTGTACATCCTAATTATTCAGGACAATGATTATTTTCTGTGAATTTTTTATCTCCTTTTGACATTGGAAGTACAATTTAGCTGCCTAATCAATGTTGTATACATATATATATACACATACATATATACACATACATACATACATACATATATATATATATATACATATACATATATATGTATGACATACATATATATAGTATCCTCATCCAGGATTCAATCCTAATTCATCATAGCAATGATAACATTATGTGTGACTAAGAAGAAGAGGTTAGACCTGGAATACTTTATTTTTGTCCTGCCAAGTCTTTCTTTCTGCAGATGAAATAACAAAGGAAATGATGCAAAGAGCTGGGCTGCTTCATCTACCTTAGTTCTGCTGGAGGTACGGTCAGAGTTGTTCTCTTTCGTGAATTTTACATCTTCTTTGGAAGATGTAAAAACTGGCTGAATCTCCCAAAGTCACACTTTTTCCTCCTAACTCTCACTGTTTTGCTTTACAGATGGACTTTGTTGTTTTTCCTTTTTCCAGAGTGAAGGGCTGCTGACATTCATCATTCCATTTGTATTGTTTAACTTCTCTCTTCCTTTTTTTTTTTTTGATAAACAAATAATCAGGCACTAATGTAGAAAAAAAGGGTGTTTCAATTTGCTACTATGTGCCTTGCTTCTCATTTTCTAACAATCCTTGGTTTCTCATTTTCTTGAATATACATTATAACCAAAATTTCATATATCTTTCAAACATCTTTAATATTCTTTCATACATACATTCCACTTACATGCAGTAAAAGAAAAAAAATCTCATTGCCAACTGAGATATGCATGTGCATGCTTGTATATATATGTACATAAGTGTAGTTACGTCTTTTCAGAATTGTTTAGAACTTTACAGTTATTATTGTATATTAACTTAAACTTACCCGCTTATTCTTACTTTCACATAACTTACTGTAAGGATGATTGGAAATGCACCAGGATAAAATCAGAGGGACCTGAATGAGAAGGAGTGTCAAGGAGTGTATAAATTCGGAAACACATCTAGTCTTTACCTGGGAAAAAAAAAGATCTGTGATCTCCCTCAACTATTTATTTTTAAACCATTTTTGCTCTAGCCAATAAAATTTTCAGTTATCTAAGCATTAAGTATCAGAACACTTAGATTTTATTAAACATGAAACAAACCTGAGATTAATTGAATTCTGACAAACCTTAGGAAATTACAGCAGTTGCTTATAAAAAGAATAATCCAAATAAACAAATGTTTCTTTTTTAGACGGTTTCCAAACTTTAAATCACTTCTTTCTCTTTCTGTCTCTTTTTCTTTCTTTTCTCCCAATTTCATTCTTGTCTTCCTCCTTCCTCATTCCCTCTTTCCTTTCTTCATCCCTGTTTTTCTTTTTTCTTTTATTTTTCTTTCTTTCTTTTCTTTCTTTTCTTTATTCTTGGAATGTATTTTATCGTCTGTCAGTTTTGCCCTATGATATGTCCTCTTAAATTGGATCTGTAAGCCCTTCATAAAGTTTAATAAATCTTCAGCATTTCACCCTAAGGAAATTATATTAAAAACCTTCAAATGTGAAGTTGGGCCTGCAGACGCACAGCACTGGGAATTATATCACCATAATCAGCTTGTAATGAAAGCCTCTGTCGCTGTTCTCTCCCAATCATAATCTGCCTGTCTTTATGAAAAAAGGGGGGTTTGTCTGGGTTCATCTGCAAGCTTTAATTGGAAGATGTCTTCATTTCATTCCAGCCTACTGGGATAATAACTCAGCCCCATGTTTAAACACAGGCCCTTGCCGCTGATATTTTTTCATTTAGTAAAGCATGTCTCTTTAAATGATTTAGCAAATCACCATGAATGCCAAGGCGGGATGATTGGCAGCTCATTGCTGGTGCACCATTTGCATGACATTTGTTCTTCAGCCCGGAAAGCTGCAGCAGGTAAACAAGCAGGCCCTGTACCGACTCCCTGTGAGTCCTTCCCTGTTTATTTTCTCATAATCAAATGACATTTATGGAGAGGCAAATGCAGCTGCACATATATGGAGAAAAAATGCAATCAGGCCAAACATGATGACTTCATTCAGGTGATATTTTGATTAGAGAAAGGACAGCTTTATGGCATAGAGTTTCTTGCAAGTGAAGTCAGTCAAATTCCATTTTACAAACTCTATTTTTAATATAAATACTAGGTTCAAATAATTCATTGCATCCGATAACACTGTCAGCATTACAATGCAATATGTAGACATGCAAATTTCTTAAAATTCCTACTTTTAAGAATTCTTTAATTTCCTAAAGTTTTGTTCTACTCTTCTGAGTAGTATTTTCCGTAAGGGTCATATCTGTCTTTCTGTATATAAAACTGTTCTGTTGTGTCACTGGAGCTTTTTCCTTAAAGAGATTTCAGAGAGGAAGCTTTTTCTGAAGTTAAATGTTTAAAACCTATTTCCTAGCATATTATGGTGTCAAGAAACTTGGAAGAAAGCAAATTGAAATATATAACATATAATATATATTGCATCATATGGTACCCATACCGCAACTGATAGTATTAGTATTCTTCTAATACATACATTTCACTTCAATTTCAAAGGTCATTTGAGAACAGAAATAAAAAATGGCAATTACTGAGCAAGGAAGGAGTGTGTCCTGTGAGGGGTTTGCAGCTACCTTGAGTGGCTGCATTCTGTTTTTCAATTCTTCTTAAGGAAGTACTTTCTCATCCTTTTGCTGAAGGAGACAGCCTTTTTTCATGTTGGTGGAAGATTTTCCATAAGAGAAACAATGAAATTTAAGAGTTTTCAGTAGCTGTGTAAAATGAGAAAGCAGAATCATATATTCCCCACACAACTCAACCCAGGAAAGTTGAGTGCAAAGGGCAGGATTTTTGCCCACCTGTCATACCAGTACTTTTTGAAACAATACTCAAATAGTAGAAGGTAGGTAGGTGCACACGGAGGGAAGGGCTACTAGTCTGTATTTAATAGGCTGTTTATTGTTAGAAAAATCTGCTGACAAGGGTCCCACAAAAAGGGGTCCTACAAAGAGGGGGATCAGCATGTTGTGAAAATTTGGCCAAAGAGTAAGAGAAAAAGCTGCTTTGGCACAGAAAAGAGCAAGTAAGTTCTGTGGAGTTGTCATAACCATATCTTTTCCCAGTTGAAATTCTATTCTTATATTTTCAAGCTGGGTCTTTGTCCAATTTTTTGGAAAGATGCACACTTCCGGCTGTGACACAACACAGATGTATTGTTATTTCAAAATACAGCACTTTGTCTCCCTGAAGAGACCAGTTTTTATTGCATCAGTCTTCAAGAAGGCACTAAGTAATTTGTTGACAGCATTCAAAATCAGACTTACTAATTGGGCTGATAGTATTTCTTATTACTGTAAGAGTGTGCTTGGGGTCCTCACACGGAGCAGGGGACAACTGCTTAGGTACTTGCTGTATTTTTGAGCATCTCAGCTTTATTTCAGAGCAACTGAGTTTGGTGTGAGAAAGCACAATATACAGAGTGCAGCCTGAACTCGAAAGGAATCACTAATGTGGCTCAAAAAATTGCTGGACCAGGTAACTGGCAGAAAGGTGAAATAACAATTGTGCAGAGGTAATTGGGCCTGCAATTGGAGCTGAGCTGAGTGAGAGGAACAGGAAATATTGCCTTTCAACTTGGTAGCTCGAAAACTATGAAGGAAAGAGTGAAGGGACATAGAGAGAGGCAGATGTGACAATAAAACTGATGGATCAGGGAGTCATTTGGAGAGTCTGGGTCTGTTGTACCCAGTGCTGAGAAGGTAATTCGGTGTCAGGGTTTTGGAGGAATAAAGGTGATGAGACTCCCTGCTGTGGAGGAGGGAGATGTGGCTTGGGAGACCAAACGTCATGCATCTCCGGTTGTTGCTAAAGGGAGATTACAAAATCAGAGAGCAGGGAAGGTAAGAGAAATTAGTTTAGAATTGCTAGTACTTGCTAGCTATAGTAATTTGAATTCAGTGGAGGCACGCTAATGAGTGGGATTCTCAGGAAGCCAGGAAAACAAGGACCTTCTTGCCTGCTTTTATGCATTTATGCATTGAGGTAGGTTGACATGTTTACAAACATATTCGATAATGTGCACTTTTGAAAATCTCAATATAGGAGTTGCAGCATCATGATTTTTTTTAAATCATTCCTATTTATTAATCTTTTAAAAAACATAACAAATAATGTATATTCTTCCTCTTTTTATCATTCTGATTTTGAATTTTAGGCAGAAAAGTCTCCCCATCTCTCATGTACCTATTATCAAATTAAGTTAGAGGTTGTCTAATTTACTTCTCCTAGTTGCTTTACTAGAAACTTGATGGTGTGCATGATTTTAATTGCTAATACTTTCTTCCTTTTTAATTCATCATTCTAAGCAGAATTATGTGAATAGTTGTGAAAGGAGATTCATCTAAAATAAGGATAAGAGCTTACAAATTACTACTGCTTAAGGATATCTTTAAGCAGTGGAAATCTGAAGGCACTTTGCAACATTAGTAAGTTAAAAGATAAAAATTCCACCCCCACGTCTCTTTATACCACTTCACCCCACACAGGTATCACAAAAAATAATTTCTGGAAAAATCTCTTTATACAAGAAATCTGTCCAGCAGCTTCTAATGTGACCCTCTATGATTTTGGTACAGGGGTCAGAAGGATAGTGGAGAAACTGTTCAAATTAGCTTTTTTTTCTATTAGCCTTGACTGTGATGAGCAGAAAAATCTTACAGGCAGCTGAATAAGGATCAACTTGGTATTTGACAAGACTGACAAGATGGTCTCCATGGACCTGTTTTACTCACTATGTGAATTCACTTTGCCTTCTCAGGTTGAAGTCAAAGAGCATCAAAAGATTATTATTATCATTGCTTCCTAGGAGAACGAATGCTTTATTCTCACAGATATTTGGAGAATGGCAGCTGCTTGTAACTATTCATCCATTCACACACATGCACAGGGTCGGCTATTTGCTATTTATTATATATAGCAACTACATCTCTTGGCCAGGAAAGAGAAAAATGCTTTTAGCTGTAGGGATTTACCTAGTGGTACTAATGTACATACTAAACAGCATGCAAGCACCCCACAGTTTCAGTTCTGTTTGTTCTGACTACACAGCAAAAAAAAATAATTGCTCACTTGCTAAAAGATTGGGGGCTACATGTATGCTGCACAGTGACTGCTGGAAAAGAAATGGCCATGTCCTATAGGAGGAATGCACACCTTGAGCCATTGCCAAGAAGAAGTGTCTATAATATTGTGTAGGATTGTCCTTGTACAGTTTTGGATTGAATTCATCTTTCCCCAGATATGAGGGATAAATGGATTAGCAAGTGTTTTCAGTTCTGCTTAGACAGTCACAGTTATGACCAGACTTGGTCAAAACTTTTCCAGAGCTTGAGGCAGGGGGAAGGGGAGGATGAAAAGAAGGTTAGAGGAAAGGGTTAAAGGTAGAATAAAAAGGAAAAGGGAGAGGGAAAGGGAAAAGGAGGAAGGGGGACAGAAGAAAGAAGGAGAGAAAGCAGGAAGAAAAAGAAAGTGGAAATAGGAATGAAAATGGTAAAGGGTAAGAAAAGGGGAAGGAAAAGGGAAAAGCAAAATAATAGATGCATCCTCAAAGACCACTGTTTCCCCTTTGTGTCAAATGAGAACAGGATTGTAGTCTGCCAGTTTTATGGGGAACAGCACAAACATACACTTCTTTAATCTTTGTGAATTCTTAAGTACAGAAACTTTAAAAAACAACACTGCAAAATTAATTTTAAAGAAGGTTCTTTAAAGACACTGAGCTATGCATAAAGAAAAAGCTTCTAAAAATTTTAATATATTATTTAAAAATCTTATTAATCAAGGTTACTCATTTTTTGCATCTGGACTTATTTTCATTCAAAGGATCCATCTTTCCCCAAAATCTATGTATTTAAATAATTTTCAGTGTCTCTGTTTTTGGTTAAAACTGTCTGTATTTAATAGGGTTTTTATTGTTATAGTGTCATTAGGATTTAGTACAAGCTGATTTATATATATTTTCAATGGGTATAGAAAGAAGTGGACAAGCACTCACAACTGTCTCATAAGCAACTGAGACAACACAAGTATATCTGCACTGCTAGACATTATTGCAAAAGTTATTAAAATGGGATTTAACAATCAGAAATGTCTAACTATAGAAAATCACAGTAATGCATTTTCTCCTCTCTAGTTTTTTTACAATAATTTCATTCTCAACATAAAGTTTTGCATTCTACAAGTCATCTTGACTTCTAAATATTTTTATATTTAAAAACCAAAGTGATTCAACATTCACAATTTTTCAAAGCAGTGGATGACCATATGCAAAAAAGAAAGGGATGGTAATCAAAAATTTTAGAAGAGTCATGACTTCTTTTGGAGAGACATTTGAAAATAAAGAGGTTTGACAATATTATTACATAGAAAAATACCCAAGGGTCCAGTTCCAGGTGAAATTCTTTGACTCTTTAAGTTGGGTAAAAATCATATTGAAAGAAAAAGTATTCATAATCTGCCAACAACTCATATTCTTTTGCTAGAGATACTAGATGTATTTCAGGCATTTCACAGAGTACAAGGGCATATATCCCTTTTAGAATAATTTGAACACAAGACAGAGCACCGAGGAGATTGGCAGTGACACTGTCTAGTCTGATCTGTTCATAGCAAAGCTGCTCAGTGATGAAATATTTTTTTTAATTGAAAAAAAATTATCAGACAAAAGTTTCATAATTTTTCATGCATTTTTAACCAAACTCTGTCAGAAACATAAAAAATAGACTTTGGCAGGATAATACTTGAAAAGCATATCACAGCATGTCTAGTAATGACATTATCTAAAACATGAAAAATTCTGGTCCCAGTCCCCACATCTGAGACAGGTACTTTAAGACATTCCTTCTGAGACATGCTTCTCTCAGTTTCTTATAATCAAACTGTTCTATTTGCCTAAAAAACTAAAGATTGAAAGAAGAAGGCATTAGTCCACTAGCAGATTTTACCTCCATGCCCCTTCCTGTCCACGCTGATTTTGATTCTGTGTAATTAATTTACACAGATCCAAATGGTTTTAACAGAGAAGACCAAGGCCTCTCTTTTGCCTTTTGTGCCTTACCCATAGCATCAAGAGATTCGTGTCCACATCATGCACTGTGTTTGGGTAGCTGATACTGCAGACTTCTGGTTGTCAGTGGCAAAGCAGAGCCTGGGATCCAAGCCCCAGCATCTGTTGATAGGTGGGCTCACTTGCTCACTCTCTCTCATACCCTGAAGAGTATGAGTTTCATTAACAAATGAGCAACAAAATGTTTGACACCTCTTCACTGCAGCAGCTTAGAACATGTCAGAATATGTCAGAATCTTTCTCCTCTGTGATATGTGTTTGACCCTCTCTTGTTACATAGAGGGTATGTGAAATGCAGTATATAACCTTTGATCAGTCATTTATTTTCTTTTTAACTACATCTTGAGCCACGGTTGGCCCATGCTTTCTATTTTATTAATTCAGGATGAATATTAAGAAAGCAATATATACTTGACTACAAGGTCACTTGCTTTTAATGTTCCTGTTTGAAATCATTAGGTAGATGTTATATTCTATATATATGGAGGAGCAAAAGCAAGTAAAGAAGACTGGGTTTTGTTACCTCCTGACCAAGAAAACTCTGTGAGAATCACATTAAATTCTCCCTGTCTCCCTTTGCATCGTTGTAACAAAGTTCAGAAATGGAAGACAAAAGAGAAACAGGGAAACTGTTTATTGCCAGAACTGTAATAAATAAGAATTAATTCAAAATATGGGCAATAAAGAAACAAAATCACTAACAAACCTGTTGGGACCTTTAAACTCTGGAGTAAAAAGTAAGGTGTAAAGACAGAAAGTGCCAAAATAAAAATCTTCAAGAGGCTAGAGGGCATCTTGTAGAAAACAAGGTGACTACATGATATATGTAACACTAGACAATTATCTATTAAATATAATAATTGTTCACAACAACTCTCAGACAAATAGAAGACAAGAGGTTTGTTCCACACAGAATTAGATCAATGGCAAAGCATCAAACAACCCTGAAGGAAAGAGCACTCTTTTCTTTGTGTCTATCTGAAGGATGTTTACCATATTTCAACACTGTCAAAAGCTCATTTTCTTGTTCAGTTTTGGAATGTTCAGGTCCACCAAAAGAGCTGAGACATGTGAGGACTGCATAGGCAGAATTCACCAACATGACAATTATATGGGCAAATATATTTGAGATTTTGGGAGACAAAACTTACTCTTTTCTTTAAAGTATGGACTGCTGGGACTGCTAATACAGCAATAACAAATTGAAAAAACAATGGTCATGACCATACTAGTAACTTTTTAATATGATTTTGCATTAATTCTTATTGTAACTCTAAACTGTTTGCTAGTTTGGGGAACAAACTTTTAACTCTTCTGTTCATTTCCTAGAAGCATCAAGCCTATATATTGTAGAGTTTTATTTATAAAACAGAACTCATTCAAAAAGTGTTCTGTTCACATTGTGAATGAATTGAAGGTTAGGGCACAGTTAAGGGAAGTGGTAGCAAAAATCTGGGCAGGAGTATGTCAGGAGAAAGCATGGGTAAGAGGATGCTGGACTAAGAGATAGGGAGGGGGATAAAGGATAGGAAGAAAAATTCAAAGAAATATGGATATGGCAGGTGTACCACCTCATCATGGCTATGTACTGTTATCTGGTAAGTTCATTGCTGTAAATACCTGTACATTTGCAGTTTCAATAATAATAAATTGCTCTGTGGTGATTCCATTTTCTCAGGAGTAGCCATAGTATGAAGCAGCTGGTCAGCAGTGGCAGCTTTTGTCCAAAAATAAGCAATTAGTACTGATGAAGATGACCACTGGTCAGAAGTTGTAAACAGCTCCTACATCCCCATAGCTGATGGATAATGACAGCTTGATCCAAGTAGTAATTAATCACTGCCTTGAGCTAGGCAACACTGATTCCACCAATAGAAATTTGCTCCTAAGAATCAAATACTTCTCCCTGGAGTTTCCTGTAATTCTATGTTTTCCACATAAGTGCTCCTTCCTGAGCACCCACCAAATGCCTTGCTAACATGCTGATCCCACTGACTTGCCCAGGCTTTCTGGCTGTCTGGCAGAGCCATTTAAGCTAACCTGTGCTGCTCCACTGTAAAATGGACTGCAGGCACTCATGCAGATAGTTACTAGGTAACAGCTGTGAGGATGCAAAGGATCAGCTTCCCAAATTGTTTTCATATGCAAGTCTTCTGGGTAAAAGGTTTGGGCCATTCCCAGGAAAGCTGATTTAAGTCTTGAGGTCTGAGTGCTGGGCTGATTTACTTCATTGGTGACTGTAATTACCCTGTGCTCAAATTCCCAGTTATCATTTTTGTTTCAAGAGCATTTGCTGTGCGGATGCTTAGAGTAGTAAGCCTTAAATTTCAGCTCACTGACATATTGTCGCCGTACAAAAATGACTGTGCATTTGTCCTGAAATTTCCCCTGCTCAGACCAACAGTGCCATTTAGTTTCAGCACTTTAATTCAACACTTACAACAGCCCTTCCTAACTGCACTTCAGAGACAAAGTCACTTGCACATACCTTAACTACAAGTCCACACAACAAATCTCTTTCCTTGCAATATTTTTATCCTTATTGTCTTAATGACACAGACCACTGGTTCATACAGCTTTATGTATTCCAATTCAGTGTCATGCTAATTTATTTTAATGGAAAGAAGGCATAAATTCTGTTAAATAAAAACTTCATTCTGTAAGCTTACACTTTTCACTCTAGCATTCAACTATGCCTAAAGGAAGGAAATGTTTCATTTATTTTATAGGAAAATGACATTAAGCAGCAGAATTTATCCTCTAGGACAGGAAGAATTTTAAAGTAACGTCCCTAGCGTGTTTCTACAATGAAAATATGAGTGGCTGCTTTCAGCCAGAATTTTGATATTGCTTTCCATTGATAAGAATATAAACCAAATAGAAACAACTGAATATAAACCAGGGAGAAACAAGTGAAAAACTATGGAATAGACATCTCTCATACTGTTGGTTCCAATCATTATTAGATTATATATAATGGAATACTGATTAATCAATTTCTTTATTAATGCAGGATGAATTGAAATTATTCAGAATTTGCTAGGTATGCCTTCGTCCTTTTTGAGAGAGAAAAAAAAAGAGGTGACTCAGAGGTGACCTTATCATTCTCTACAACTTCCTGAAAGGTGGTTGTAATCAGGTGAGGTTTGGTCTCTTTCTCCAGGCAGCAATTGATAGAACCAGAGGATAGTCTTAAACTGTGCCAAGGGAAATTTATATGGGATATTAAGAAAAAGTTTTTTACTGAAAGAATGATCAAGTATTAGTATGATCTGCCCAGGGAGGTGGTGGAGTCACCGTCCCTGGATGTGTTTAGAAAAATATTGGATGTGGCACTTGGTGCCATGGTTTTTCCGAGGTGCTAGGACATGGGTTGGACTTGATGATCTTGAAGGTATGTCAAACTATGAGAAATTCTAAGTAATTCAATCTCCATGCAGTTTTTGTTATTTTTGTTGTTCTTGCCATAGTGTTGACCAGGTGTCTTTTCCAGTATGTTACGCTACATCCTTTTCACATCAGGTTTCTTTCAATGATGAAAGGAAGTTACTCTGATTTTCAATGTACCAAATATCTATGGAAGAAAAGGGAAATGAAACTTCTGCTTTCCTCTTTGTCTGCCCATGTGACACTTCACCTCTTTTGATTATGCCCCAGAGAATTGGTGAAGCCTTGCTTGTTCCTGTAGGAGCAATTACAAAGTGGTTGGATTATCCTAGGTATCAAAGGTTCAGGATAGAAACAGAAACCTACTCCTCATTTCACTGGCATGATATGGTATCATACAACCATACAATCTCAGAATGATTTGGGTTGGAAGGGAACTTAAAGATTCTCTATTTCTAAGCCCCCTGCCATGGGCAGGGATACTTTTCACTAAACCAGGTTGATTAGAGCCCCTCCAGCCTGGCCTTGAACCAGGGATGGGACATCCACAGATATTCTGGTACCTTCTCACCATCACAGGAAAACATTTCTTTCCAATATGCAATCTAAACCTGCTGTCTTTCAGTCTGAAGCCATGCCTCCTCGTCCTTTCACTACATGCTCTTATAAAGAGTCTCTCTCCAGAAAGAGACTCCAAGAGTCTCTTTCTGTAGGCTCCCTTCTGGTAGTGAAAGGCTGAGATTAGGTCACACCAAAGCCTTGTCTTTTTCAGGCTGAACAGTCACAATTCTCTCAGCCTTTCCTTACAGGAGAATTCTTCATTCCTCTAATTAACTTGTGGACCTCCTTTGGATATGCTCCAACAGGTCCATGTCCTTCCTGTGCTGGGACCCCAGAGCTGGATACAGGGTTCCAGGTGGGGTCTCAGCAGAGCAGAGCAGAGGGGCAGAATCCCCTCCCTGGCCCTGCTGCCCACACTGCTTTGGATGCAGCCCAGGACACGTTTGGCTCTCTGCTGGGTCATGCCCAGCCTCTCACCCACCAGTAGCCCCCAGCCCTCTTTGGAAGGCTGTATTTGTGTAACATAAGGTGCTGTCATAAGCTTGCCTTGACAGAGGTACAGCACCTTGCATTTGGACTTGTTGAACTTCATGACATTCAGGAATGTCAACTGCACCATCCATCTTGACATCACCTGCAAACTTGCTCAGGCTGTGTGCAACCCCTTTGTCTGTGTCACCGATGAAAACATGGAATAAAACTGATCTGAATATGGACTGCCAAGGTACCCTGATTGTGACTTGATTGACTTCTGTCCAGACATTGAGCTCTTGCCCATTACTCTCAGGACATGACCATTCCTTATTTGCTGAACAGTCCACCCACCAAATCCATCTCTTGCCAATTTAGAGGGAGGAAAATTGTGGGAGATCATGTCCAACTCCTTAGAGAAATCCAGATAAAAATATCTGTAGCCTTTCCCTTGCCCAGTGATGGAGTCACTTCATCATACAGGGCAACTGGTTTGGTCAGGTGGGACTTGCGCTTGGTAAAATCAAGCTGAGTGCCCTGAATCATCTCTCTGTCCTCCATGTGCCTTAGAACAGCTTCTAGGCTGATCTGTTCCAGGATCCTCCCAGGAACAAAGAAAATGCTGACAAGTCTGTAGTTCCCAGTATCCTCCTTTCTACACTTTTTAAGTGGGATGCTATGTTTCCCTTTTCTAGTCCCTTGGAACTTCACCTGACTGCCATGACTTTTCAAATGTCAGGGAGAATGGCTTGGCAGCTGCCTCAGCCAATTCCCTCAGGACTTTGGGATGCATTTCATTGGATAACTTACACTTTTGTATATTCAGGTTCCTCAGATGGTCAAGAACCTCATCTTTACTTACAGTTGGAGGGGCTTTGCTTTCCCTGTCCCCATCCTGCTGATCATCCACTTGAGATGTGTGGGAAGAGAGGTGCAAACTGATGGAAAAACATTGTTTCACACTTCAGCCTTCTTGTCTATACTTAACTAGTTTTTCACTCAAATTCATCTGTGTGGTTAAGAGTTCTTTGACCTTCTTGTAATAGTTGATAAACCTTTAGAAGCCTTTCTTATTATTCTTTGTTTCTCTTGCCAAGTTCTCCTCTATGCTTTGGCCTTCCTCAACACATCCTGACACAAGTGGACTGTATCCCTACACTCTTCATAGATTATCTGCCTGTGTTACACTGCCTGTACATTTGCTTCTTGCCAATTAGTTTGACCAGCAGTTCCCTCCTTAGCTATGTTGTCTCTTGTCTTCCTCACCTTTTTCCCTACACCTGGGGATCACAATCTCTTACTCTCTATGGAAAACATCCTCAAAGATCTTTCCCACTGTCTTGTCCCTGAGGGCTAACAGTTGGGGAATCCTACTGTTTAACTCCTTGAAAAGCTGGAAGATTGCTTTCTTGAAGTTTAGGGTCCAGATTTTATGCTTCTCCTGACTTATATCCCTCAGGACTGCACACTCCCTCAGTGCATGATCACTGCAGCCCAGGCTGTTTCCAATCTTGACATTCCAGATTGGCTCACCTAGTGATTAGTGACTACTAGATTCAGCAGCATATCCAACTCGGGTCATATGTCATTTTTCTCCAGAGGAGTGTGTTGGTGAATTCCTAAAGCTTCTCCTGTTCCGCATCAAGTATTTTCTAATCTGCTAGTGCTGGATCAGTGAAAATAGCCTAGTCATATACTTGATTCAAACAATCATGCTGAATAACTTTGGCTGTGGTTAGATTAGGATCAAGGATTTTTGACAATCAACACTGTTAATTAGGCATGGAAGTTTCTCAGTTGCTCCTTAATTTTTAGACCAATCAAATATATAGACATTTGGTTGAGCTCTAGGTTTTTTCAGAAAAATAATGCACAGCTTTTGACTTCTTTTTGTGTAGTATAATGTTCCAATGAGATTTTTTTCCTACTTTTGTTTTCTGCCTTGCTTACTGCCTTTTCTTTCTTATTCTCTCTGCATCTCACCATACTGAAAACAGGACAAAATGCCTTACCATTTAACAAACAATGCAAACAATTTTGACTGGAGGGAATTTTGGAGGTGTTTGAAGTTAGATGGTAATGCTCACTTTCCAGTGCAACTATCTTTCTGCTTTCAGAGGAACAAGAAAGTTAATGAGCTGTGGTGAACACAACATTTTGCACTGTTAAGCCCTACTCTTTGAAAAAAAGGGGTTTGTGGAGGAGAAAGTACCTATGTGACTCATTAGTACACCATGAATCAGAAGAATGTCAAGAATTGTGAAGGCATTATGGCACAGAGTTTGGTGTCTCCTTAAACCAACCCTGGAGACCTAAGGAGTCTGGTGGATGTCAAGCAAGAAAACTGTTGTTATGTTGACATGAGTACTTACTATACTCAATTCATTATTTATCTGGTCTGAAGAAGTAATCTGTGGCAATGGTTTGGTTAAATATTAGCACATTGTTGAGAGAAATGTACAAAAAGTTCTTAAATTATTCATCTAAATTGGACTGGGTTTGCTATTATGGAGGTAAAGAGCTAGAAAAAATTAAGTTGTGAAAACATTCAGGTTGCTTTGTGAGATAGCAGTGGAGGTAGATATGCTACACTGCATCTTAGAAAAAATTATCTCAAACTTAGTAAAGCTACTGATATGTCTAACCTGAGTGTAAGACCTCTCAGTGTAAAACAATCCTGCACAAAAATACTGTTTTATCTACTAATCACAGAAAAAATCTCTACACAGACATACTAAAGGTTTACAGTTTTCTAGCAGGGCTTCTCTGCACTAATTAGGTAACATCTTACAACACCAAGTCACCCACATCAGTCTATTTTTCAATGCCTACTAGTATTTGGTATGCTTATGCACTCTTCTGCTCAGTCAGCTTTTCTAACTTTTTAGCAGTTAATTCTGAAGAATTTTTAGACTCTATGCTGGTTTTGGCTGAGATTGAGTTAATTTTCTTCACAGTGGCTGGCATGAGGCTGAGTTTTGGATTTGTACTATGCACAGAGTTGATAATACAGAGATGTCTTTGTTATTGCTGGGCAGGTCTTGCACAGAGAAAAGGCCTTTTCTGCTCTTTGCACTCCATTCTGATGAGCATGTTGTGGGTGTGTGGGAGGTTGGCAGGAAATACAGCTGAGATGGGTCACCCCAACAGACCAAGGGGTCATTCCATATAATACAACATCAGGTGCAGGAGAGAAAGCTGGGGAATGAAGGAGTAAGGGGTAGACTATTGCAGTGATGGCATTTGTCTTCCCAAGTCACTGTTACATGTGATGGGGCCCTGCTATGCTGAGGCTGGCTGAATACCTGCCTGCCCGGTAATACCTGCCTCTGCTTTTATGTGGGACTTTGGTTTTCCCCAATAAACTTGTCTTTATCCCAACCCAGGAGTTTTCAAGTTTTACCTTTCCAGTTCTCTCTCCCATCATGTTGATGAAGGAGTGAGTGAGAAGAAGCTTGGGGTTTGGTTGCTGGCTGGAATCAAACCACAACAATCCTGGTGGGAAATGTCTCCAGGCCTTTCCTTTTGTTTTATAATGTGCCAAATTTTGGGTTTGTTTGTTTGAATTGATTTTAGCTAGCTGACAAGTATTTGCATTCTCGGAGATCATGATGAATGTAGTTTTGAAAGGGAGCTTTGCTTCCAGAAAAAAACAGTGGGAAATTTTGAACAATGTTTTTGCCTTTTTCTGGTTAGATATACATGACATTCAAAAGGAATGAATGATTAACTGCTGCTAAAAATGGAAAACTACCCATGGAGACAAGGCTTGATCAACTTATAACATTATTATTTTGGCATCCCCTTTGAATCTTTAGCTTACCAGAAAAATGGTAGAGCTCTTTTGAAAATTTTTGAAGGTAATTTGGGGATTTGGATGACTCCAAAATATGAATTTTGTATATATGTGAGATTTGATAAAATAACACATTTCCATAACAGGGGTTTTGAGAACAGAATTTCAGGTTATATAGGACCTAAATGTGACATGACTGCACAAACTACCTGGGTCCCAGAAGCAGGCTAGGGAAACACCATCCCACCAGAGTGGTAGTGTGTTTTTTAAGTAGTATTTCTTCAAGTTACTGTTATGTTTTACTCAAAGCCTTTTATGCTTGAAACCTTTATAGCCTTTATGTTTGCTCCAATGCACCCCACTGTTTTTGCCCAGGGGTGTTTCCTCCCATCTCTGTGTCTGTTATCTCAAGTACCCACCCCTCTTTCCAGCTCCTTTTGTGTCTGTCATTGTAACCCTGCCCCTACTGCCTATCAGTCATTGTAATCCCTTACCCTATAAAATTGAATGAAATAAAAAAAAAAAATTAATTAGAATTTGAAAGGTTTTTTTATAATATTGCTTATATTGCTCTTAGTAGGGCTAAGGTAAAAATGCTAGCTTTTTAAGAACAAGAATTAATTTTCTGAGGTCTCTCTGTGGAATGTTTGTCTTTTGAAATCTGAACTTATACCAAAAGTAAATTTTGCTTAAAATATTGTACATAGTTTTAGCAATATAATTCTTCACAGAAGTGCTGTGAAATTTATCAGTGCTTATGAACTAGGAAAAGAAGCCCTGAAAAAATATTTAAGGCTTTATTTTCATTGTTCCTACAGGGGTTTTTCTGCCTTTTTAAAGTACTAAGGATGTCATCTGCTGTGTGCCTTAAAATAGAAGCTGGGATATTTTCATGTGTTTTGTCTCTTGCATTGTATCCGAACTCACCACATGAATGAGAACTGTAGTTATGACAGTGGCATGTTCTTTCATGTTTTCCTGCTTCAGATAGAGAAGTTTATATGTGGTAAGAGGTTTCCTGGGCACTCCTGTCAGTGACAAGTACAATTTTGGTAGCTCTCCTTCTCCTTCCTGTCTCATTTGTGCCAGAATTGTGTACCTATCTGAGAAAATGATCAGCAAAGTACCAGAAACTTCTCAAGGTCATCTGAAATAGTGTTTTCTTCCCATATACCACACCAACAATTGTGTTGGAGCAGCGAAGGGGATACTGGAGAAAGGAAACTGAGGGGATACCAGAGAAGGAATGGTGGCTTCATAAGACAGCCGAGCAGTGGAAAAGAAATGTAGATTACCTTAAACAAATATCTGTGAAATCTGGCTTAAACTAGAGCAAGTGGAATTTGGAGATAGTGTCATTCTAGGAATAAAGTTTACCAATTCTTTTAAATAATGGATTGCTTTAATGTTGCTCAGTGAAAAAAAATTAAAAAAAAAAATATACACACACACATAGTTAGAGAACAGAGCTGTACATACCCTAAGGCAGTTTCAAATGGAAAAGGGAAACAGAAATAGAATGAGATGTCGTTGTCAATATGAACCTCAACTGATTAAATTTGATCCTATGAGTTCTGCTGGGAAACACATAAACACCATATAGTAAACTTGCTTCAGACACAACATTGAATAAACTTTACAAAACTATGAATGCTCTTATTAAGAAAAGGCAAAACAGCACTTCCATGGAAGAACATAGCGCACTACTTTTTTATTCCCATTATAAACCCAGCAAAACTTCAGGTTTCAGCTGTTGACAGTCTTCTTTTGTCTTAGTAAAAATTAGGGCTCAGGTCATCTGGTAGGATTAAAGTCTACAGAGATTTTTTTTTTTATGTGTACATGTTAAAGACCTTTTACCTCATAGTTCAAGGAAAGTTGTTTCTGTAGTTCAATATTCAAGATGTCTGTCAGCCTGACGTACAAATACTGCAATTTGCCTTCTTTCATGGCTTAGGAATGATATGCCCCAATTTCTTGCTCTCAGTGAAACAGCCCAAATCATGATGTGTTTACTCAGTCCCTCATCTACATTCCCTGGCAGCAGGATGGAGAGGAGGATGGGAGGCATAAAGGGTAAGGATCACAGGTTGAGATAAGAACAAATTACTGGAAAACAAAGAAAGAAAATTACTGGAAAGCAAAGAAATAAGAAAATAAACAGGAGCAATTACAATATCAGTAATGGAAGGAACTGGTGTGATCTGACTGTTCCCTCTACCATGCTTTTTGGGCTCAAAGGGACTCCTCATCACATTCCTAGAAAATGACATGAGAGGGTATAGAATAACCTCTGGTCCTAGCCATGCTTGCTCCTGGCTACTGCAAAAATTAACCCTGTCCCCATTCCTTGCCTGGCCTAGCAAGGAACGGGGACAGGGTTAATTAATAAATATTAACCCTAGTAAAATATTTCTAATAGGCAGTACTGAAGTGCACAGTAAAAATGTATATCAACAAAGATTTAGGGTTTTCTCATTTTATTAATTTCTGTAAGAACAAAAAGGGGGAAAAAAAAGTGCTCTTCTGCTCTGTTATTTAGACTGAAAATATCTGTGATGTTTAATGAATTTTTGATGTGAGAAAACACCTGAAAATACCTCGGCATGAGTGTCATACCAGGCTGGCAGAGCATACCTTAGGTGAGACCTTCTCTAGCATCCTATCCTATACCAAAATTAGAACAATAAAGACAGGCATACTCTGAAGGAAACATTTTGTCTGCAACTGGAAATGTCTTGCACTGACGTCATTCAACTTAATAGAGTATACCACTGGCTGGGATTTTATTTTATTTCACTAATCTAAAGAATCTTCTACATTCAGAGGAGAGAAAGTTGATGGCTTCTTAAAATTGCATACTGTTGATTAAGTGTGGAAAATTTCTCTTCCTTAAAACAATATACTACATCTAATGGTAAATCACCAGCAAATTCCTTTATGTTTGTGGGCTTGACATGCGATGCTTATTAAATGTAGGAACAAAGCCACTTTATACATCATAATGTTCACATTACAAATTCACTTATAATGGTGCTGCAAGTGCGTATGCAATTTTTCTAACTTATGAAATATATTTCTGACACTTCAGGTATTGATGTATGCATGCATGATATTGTCCCAGTGCAGTAAGGGAGACTTAACTGATGTCTGCAAGATTTGATTTATTACAAGTAAATATGATTGCCTTCATAATCTGATTTTATTATGTTCGGGGCTCTCGCAGGTAAACTTTTAGTAGAAGGAAGAAGACCAGTTTTATTAAACCACTCTATTTGTGCAAACCAAATCACTTCTTGACGAAAAAAGAAGTAAGGTCAAGAAGAACAAGGATTAAGGATGAAAAATTTTTTGTGCCAAACTTCATTCCCCTACATGAATATTCTGGAATGCTGAAAGTTACTTTTTGTCTCTGTTAGACAAGAGTCTAGAGAACCAACCTCTGTGTCACTGAACCTCTGTAGAATTGAGGCAAATGCTACGACTAAAACTTCTGTAGTTGCAACATAATTTAAATATTGCCTTGGAAAGTCTTGCTATAAAGTGTAGCATCAGATCCTAGAGTATTGTTCAGCAGAAGATAATATTCCATACACACTTCTGTGCATCATACTTTTCTGTTTGTTTGGTTGGGTTTTTTTAGTATGTAAGAGGTGACAAAGAACAATTATTTCCTGAGAGCAATATGGGATTATTACATATATTGACGCATTTATGCAAAAAACCAGAAAAATTCACTATAGTATTCTGTATCTTTCCATGCTGCTGAACCAATTATTATCCAGGCTAAATGCTGTTTTATCCCCTGTGAAGGTTAAAATGTTCTCCATATTTTCCAAAAATTGTCTGTAGAGAAAAAAATGTTTTGTTCTCTTTTATGTTGATGCAAATTAATACTGAGACAATCCACAGAAGACAATATAGTTGTGGGCACCATTTTGTATGAGCGGAAGATAAATAAAGTGACTAAATAAAAGAACTGTCTAACAAGTGTTTCAGAGAGCTGGAGAGCATCCTTTCCATAAAAACAGGCAGCAATTTAATAGTTGTTTCGACTGGGTGATTATCAGATTTGAAAGTGATGACATGTTAGTTACCTTGAGATTCCCTTTCCTGGTAAGACTTTAAAAGTCTGGTATGTATCCTACTATACTAAGCTGTTCAGTTCTGTGACTTGTAAGACTGTGTATGCTCTTTTCGGCTACAAACACTTAGACCTCTAAATTTAATGTAAGTCTTTTACTTGAAAAAATTTTTGAAGACAGTGTGAAAACAATGTTTCAGAGAGCTGGCTTCTTTACTTTTCTGCTCATGTTTCAATAAAAAATAAGAAAAAGTGACTTGATAAAAGCTGCTGTTTGACTTCTTTGAATGGGACTGGAGCTTTTGTCCCACCTGTTTATTTATAATTAAGCTCCTTTTCAAATGTAAAAATTGGAAAAAACTTGTTTGATATACTCCCCCAATTCTCTAAAATCGAGTTAGTCAGCTTAATGACACTTTTGGAATGCTTACTAGTGTCTGACAGAGGCTAAGAATTTTTTTAAAGGAAGAAAATTTAGGTTGTCAGAATAAGATGAGATAGGGAATGGAACCTGAGCTTCTGTTTTTGCTTTGTTGCTGATGCGGGTCGTAGGACAGTCAATTTGGATGGACAATAGACGAGCATTGAAAGTAGAGCTTTATAGTGATGAAGTTTAATTTTTTCTTGTATATGCAACTATTTTCGTATATAAAATTTATTGCATACTGTTCTTCAAAAACATGACCTAGAGCTGATTTTTTAAAGTTGCTTTGATTGCTACTATATTCATGATGATTTCTATCCAGCAGTAGCACAGACCTATTTCCAGATGATGTAGGTGTCTCAGGCTTGGCTTAATTGTAGCTGTTACTTATAGCTGTCCTTTAAGTGGTAAAGGTGGTAACTGTGCCTCTACAGCTAAATCAGGGACAAAGGCCTACCTTGGTTTCACTGAAAGCTGATTGTATGCGTTGTTTTTTAGGGAGAAATTCTTACATCACAACTAATCCAGAATCACATTCAGAGACTGAAAAGATGTAAAACCCCAGATGTATAAATCTAAGGAGCAGAAATTCCATCATATCCAGGGGACAGATGAACTTATTGCAGTAGCTCTCAGAAACGGACTAGGAAAACCACCACATTATTAATGGGGGTGTATGTGTGTGTTTACTTGTATGAAATACGTATTTAGATGCTGCCAGTGGGAAACATAGCCCAGCAATATGTCTTTATGTTTCTTCAATTATGTTAATTTCTTCAGCAAAGGGTAACAAAAAGTTTAGTTACTCTATAAACATCAGTCTCTGATATAGTATAAATATAGTATGTGACGGTGGACAGTGTAATGGAATTTTATTTTTATCCAGTAGGGATGAGTGTACAGAATCCATTAGTGGCTTTGATTCGCTCTGCCACCTGTGAGTTATGCAGTCATTCCTAACTCATGAAAATGAAGTATGCTGTCCTTCCTGCCATCAGAAACCCCATATTTATGAACACATACAATGCAGAATATATTAATGTGTATAGTACTAGTTAATCTGTGGACCTTCAGGTATACATGGACTAATGTATAGTATACCTGAATTATAGAATGTCCATGTATAAGTCTTAATGTCTGGCTATATACCCACAATTATATAGGCCTGAAGTCACCCTTTATGGTAAATGAATTAATAATTTTAACTGAAGATAGGCAAAAAGATGTGTTTTTACAAGGAACTCAGTCAGCAGATAGTTTCCAATACAGGAACAAAGGCAACAATTTCTGTTCTAAACACTCAAATTGAAAAATTCGTTATGTCACATAATGCAAATGACACACAGAGTCATAACAACACATTATTATCATTTATATTGCTTCACTTCATGACACAATCACTGATAAATTGAAAGTAAAATGACAATAGCAATGTGAATTGCTCTTTCCCCCCCAATCTCTAATTTTTTTTTGGTAAATATAATCCTGGCTAGCATTTGAAAGAATTCATAATTTTCTCAATTGATAATTTCTTGTGAGTTAAAACTCTGTGTGATGGGGGACTTTCTAATACCAAACCTACACTCATTGCATAGAAATAAAGCTGTTCACTGCTCTCGTTTCCTGCCAATCCAGTAAGTTTCATGTGCATTAAATTCACTGTAAGGAGAAGACTCCATGGGAATTGCATGGGAATTACAATGGAATTCTTGAGGTGGGTTGTTTATTTTAAATTTCTCTATAAAATGTTAAACTCATTCAGGACACATGAGTATAACAGATATTTGATAGGATAGTCTTAGAAATGCTGTAGTACAGTTTTCTGTGAATTTGTCCTAGGTATATTTTAGCAAGCCCTGTGTTTTTCGGGTAAAATTTTATTCTAAAGCTTTTCATGGGCTTCCATAAACCATGAAAATGTCCATCAGCTAAGGCAGATTCAGTACCAAGAATTGAGGGAGTGAATATTCTTAGCAAATTCTCTACCACTTTTAGTTGGAAGAAAGAGAGATATTGCAGCCTTCAATAGCATCTTAAACCAGTGAGGTAAGACTGGGGAATAATATGATGTCTTGTGTTTGGGAAGCTTGTGATAGGCTATGTTGGTGGTAATATGCCCAAAGATACATTAATGGGCTCCCTACAATATTTTGATTAGCATTCATTGGTGCCTTGTAAAATGGGAAGCGAAGTGGGAATGTTGTGTTGACTGCTTTGCTTACAATGGGTGCTGGCAATGGGACTTCAGATTTCAGGAAAATGACAAAGGACAACCTCTTCAATCAAAGAAATATTACTTTACCTTTGTTTACAAAAGATTTCTCTAAGGAGTATAATTATTCTCTTTGGTCTCAGAGTTTGGAAAATCAAGTAGAGGATTTATATCTTCTTGCCATGGATGTTTCTGTGTACTGCTTAATAATTTCCCTCTCTTCAATGGTTTGATTGAAAGGTTTTTGAATTACATGTTTTTGTGTTCTTATTAACAACTCTTTCAAATCACTGTGGTCACTGTTGACAGCTAGGTTTTCAAACCAAAATCCATTAACAAGAAGAGAATGTATTGGATATGATTTCCATTTTCTTTTTATGCAAGGGGTTACCAACACTGAAGATTACTTTCTTCCCTTACTCTCAAAACAGACTCAAAAACTAAAACTCAAATTTTACAGAAAATTCTCAAAATGTCTTGCCTTATATTGCTGTAGGATAATTCAAATCTCCTATATATAATATTTTTTTTTATTTTCTGAAAGTGCAACATAAAGGAGGCTTTAAATAATAGACAAATTACAGTTTAGTAGGTAGTAAAATCACACATTTTTCTTTATATTGCATGACTGTGTATCCTTAACATAAACAAGTCAAAAATTCCACTGAATTTTGCATGTTCTGGTATCTGTCTTTGTTAATGATTGATTATGGAATGATCATCAATTTCTGCAAAATTTCATCATTTGATCATCAGCATTTCTATATTAACTTTAATAAAACGGAAGAGCATAGCAAGAACATATGGGCATGGACCAGATGTATTTCCTGGCTCCATCTAAAACCCATCTGCCTTTTTTTGTCCTAAATTATTACTGGGATACATACCTGTGGTGTGTGTATATATATATATATATATATATATATATATATATATATATATATATATATATATATATATATATATATATATATATATATATATATATATATATGTATGACTAGCCGACTATATTTAAACGGGCTACTAAACCCACAATTTCTTAGTCTTGATCTAGCTTCTGAAGCTTAAGAGCAGATTACATAAAAGGTATCAGCCAAAGTATGTGAAGTACAGCCAGTTGTGGTTTCTCTTTATTCCAAACTCATACTTACATGGAATTCCTCTTTCTAAGGACCTGAAAAGTCACATTGACTGTCCAATGGAAATGGATCTGGAAATATATGCCCAGGCACTTAGGTGATTACATTAAGAACTGCTTTGCTGTGGGATAGAAAGGCTGGGGAGTCGTGCATTGTAGAATGATGGAAGACTCATAAAGTTCTGTGGAAGCATTTATTTCTGTGATCATTCTGGGATAAGAATATATGTTAAATTAAATTATTTTTTGCTCAATTTATTTAATTGTCCTTTTTCCTTTAAGGTAACATTCTAAGGCTGTGTCCTCATGGTCTGTTTCTCAAAGATACAGGTTTCCTCTGAAAAACTCAGACTAGAAATTTTTTGCATAGGTTAGCTCAAAACTGAACTCAAGCTAATAAATTCTGCCTCTGATTAGTGTATATTAAACTGGGCTTTTTGCAATGCTGAAGTATTATTGGGGCTTTGCATTCATACTGTTAAGGTCAAGGAGAGCATGGACAGATCAAGCTAGATAAACAATCAAAAATTTGTCCCTCTTGCTCACAGCATTTTCCATGTGCTCTATCTTTGAACACTTTATATATGCAAAACTTGTCTGACCAATGATATTTCCACAGCTTTTTGTAGCTTGGAAAAAGTAAAAGGCTTTATGCTCCCAAAAAAATACAGCAAAACCTGAATGGAAAAACCTCTTGACCTCACCATCTTTTACTGTCCATAAGTGTCCATAGACACACAGAAATTTTCTATTCAGTTAAATAAAGTGGTAAGTGACTGGAAGCAGGGACTTGTAATGGGAAATGTCAGGCAACCTCAAATTGAGGCAACTTTATGAGTACTGTCTAGGAAACAGTTGAGGATATGCTGTTCATTCTTTTTAGTTCAGAGAAGCATGTGGTTCTGGGGCAGAATTACTGGAGGATCATTTGGCACAGACCATCATGGAACAGTCTTTTCTTTTTTGCTGTCTGTATGAAGATGCTGAAGCAGGGCATTGTGAAAAATTATTAAAAAACTCAAGGTGCATTGTAAGACATGGACTCTTCACCTGTTATACACAAATGGATACAGACTATATCTGGTGGTATTTAATCCTAAACAGCATTCATTCACTCCACTGCAAAATGCAAACCTAAATTCAGACAAAAATGTAATATTTATTACATGCAAGTCTCAACAATAATATCCATCCAGTGAAAGAAACAACTTCATCCGAAGCTGACAGATGTCCAACATGGTGAATCACAACTTAAAACAGCCATAAGTAAGTCAGTGGGACATAACCAAGCAATATATAGAATAAATTCAGTCTTTCTGATGCAGTGGAGTTATCTGTTAAAGAGGGAAACTATAAGGCAGTTTTCAAAGAAGAACTACTTTTGAAGGTGCTGTTGATCTCAGAAAGGTGAGACTGAACCACAAAGATGCTTTCTTTAAAGTGGAAGACTTGCATCCTTTAGTTCCCACAGGGGAGGCTTGACATTAAATAAGTCCAAGGAAAATCCTGCATAGTCCTTCAAGTAAGGAAAGAAATTGCCTCATAATACATAGCAGCCTGCTACAATGAGAGTCAAGAACAATAGGGGAGGAAGTCGAAAGATCAATCCTAACCATATTGTGAAGGCCTCTGCCAAGGATAGGCTTTTTATATCGGATTCTAAGCCTCAGATACATTTCAATGTCTTTTTTGAGCCTGTTGCTCCACATAGTGTTTTTTGAAACTTTTTATATCGGTCAACATGTGTATAGATCATCAGGCAAATTTAAATGTCATTGTCAGGGTGAGGAAAAGGGGCAGGGGTGGAGGGCAGGAGTTTGTGAAAACATACATAAAGAAGTTGCAGATTATGCTTCTAGAAGAAGAATCAAGGTTTGTGGTTTTCCTGTCCCTGACTAAAACAGATGTCTGCTTCTTACAAACCAAACAGGAGGTTTTCTGGATCCTGGTTTTAATATCTTATTTGTGTTTGTATGAATGTGGGTGTTTTCAGGACATCCCTGGACAGTTATTAAACCACTGACCGGTGCAGGCTCTGCTACAGATGGATTTAATTCAAGACTGGTGCTATTATATTAATGGGTTTAATTTAAACAGGACTAGCCTTGCTGGCCAAATTACTGCCATTTAAATCAATTGGCTTAGGGGAAAAAACAGCCTGACCATAGCCATTAGCCTTCAATTTATTACTGTATCAGTTTTAAACTGGGTAAGGCATATTGCTCAGTGTCTGTCCTCCTGTCCTTTGGTGCTGCTTCCTCTCCTCACCATACAGTAATAAAAGACCTACAGGGCAAAGAAAAAAAGAAAATCTGAAACATCACATTAATTTAAAGTCAATGTTTCATGAGCAAAGACCAGGTATCTCATGAAAGAGACTCTCCATAGGATCCAATACTTGCCTTTGATGTCACCTCATTAAATTGAGATTCAAATGATCTAACAGATGTATTAGTTTAAAAAGACATTTTACTGCATTTTTTTACGATATAAAAAAGTCGCAATGTCTTTTTTTTTTTAACACATTTCAACCTGATTCAAATAGAAAAGCAAAAGGGAAGAAAATGCTTTAGATGTGCTCTTTTGATTTTTTCCAATCTTGCCTGAATAAAATGGAATGGGAGATCAAGAACACTCAATTAATTTCAACACTGGGTGTCAGAGGGAAAAGGAGAGGGAGGAGGGGGGGATATTATAGATGCACAACACTTAACAAATGCATAGATTGAAAGAAGGAAATATGGGGGGGGGAGAGAGATAAAAAACCATGTCTATATTTTATTGCACTCAGTAAGCTTTTCACTTGTATTTATAGCTGCAATTATATCTCAATGAGGTTTGTCTACAGTGTTGGCTTCACGCTAATTTTCCCCCTCACTGCATTCTTGGAATAGCCTCGGACTGTTTATGAACCAGACATATTGACCTCATTTACAGCTAGCAGTTTAAATCCATAATTTTTCCACCCACAATCCCTCTTTGACATTCCGGCAATGCGGCCGGCTCACTGAGACTGAACTAAAAGTCTCACACTTCATTGAACACCATTATGCGGCTTTATGCTTATAAGCCTGTTTCCCTCAGCTGCCTTTCAGCTTTGCTGGAGATCCGTTTGGCCACAGGCCGGCAGTGATTAACTGGAAGAATCCAATAAATCAGCCTGTCAGCCAGCAGGCTCTCCTCACTGTGTCTACAAATCGACATTTGGATTTGCACTCTCTTTTTTTCCCTCCCCCTTTGCTCTCCTTCCTTCCCTCGCCTGCCTCCCTGCCTCTCTTTATTCAGCCCCCATCATCATCTCCCCATCCTCCCTCACACACCATCCCTGAGCGTAGCAGGTTGCCCCTTTTCTCCCCACTAAAAGGTGAGCTGGAAAGAAGGCTATTGTTAGCATGGCTGGACTTTACAAACAGTCCTTTGGTGAAACAAGTTGATTTGGATTGTGTGCTATGCCAGTGGGCACTCTATTTCCCCATTTCATTTAAATTCCATCCATCCCACACTCCACACGCAAACACAAACACACACACACACATACACACGCACACATCTCATTAACTTTTGCTGTTCCCCTTACATCAGAGAGACAGTAATGGAGGTGATTGAGAGAGAGAGAAGATTGACTTTCTTGCACTGGCTTTCCTATCTGCCGTTAAAACAATAGGCATAGAGAGAGCCCAGGAAAACAGGGGTGCCTGCCACTGAGCACAAGAGCAATGGCTCTCCAAGCTCTGTGTGACCTGACCCTTTCTGCTGCTTTTATATTAGAAAACTATAATTAGGTCCCCTCCTTGCTCATTGCAGGGGGGTTCCCTTTCCTTTGATTTCAGGTCTTTGGTCAGTGCTGCACTGGCAGCTGGCCTGCTTCCACAATGGCATGCTTGTGGACACTTTGAGGTCCCTCTGTCTGCCTTCTGCTGTTTCACAGGGATCTTGATTGCCCTTTCTCTCTTCCCTCACTTTGGTTGTGGTTCTGAGAGAAGGACTCCAAGTACCTCCTTTTTTATGGGCTCTGGATCCCAGACAGGGTACTCCCCTCCTCCAGCATGCTCCTGGGCTTCATTTTGGGCAGTGCTGGACTCTCCTCCATTGGGGCCACCCTGTTCTTCCCTCCAGGATTACATCTGCACAAATATTTTTTTGGCATCTGGTGGTCAAACAAAGCACCGCCTAGCAGCTGGGGAAAAGGAGACCACCACAGACTGGAATTTCCTGGGACAGCCTGTCATGGTTTGACACTGGCACAATGACAGTGCCCCCATGAGAATACCCTCTCCCTGGTTTCTGCTGTGAGATGTGACCGGGAATAAGCAAAGCAGGCTCCCACTTAGAAAAAAAAATTATTAACTAAACTACAAGGGAAAGGAAAAAAAAAAAAGAAACACACAAGGAAAATGAAAACTTCACAAATACATCTCCTCCTCCTCCCCACCAAATTCCCAATACAATACATCCCCCAAATCATCGACTCTCGGTCCGGCACCACCCTTCAGAATGCTCAATCCTCAGTTCATCAAGAGGACAAGGAGTCCTTCTTGTGCCAATGGTGACCTCTTCCTTTCATGTCCAGCGCTCTCACCACTGAACGCGGACCAGAGCTGCTTCTGGGGTTGACTTTTAAGGATGCTTCGTCCCACTCCAAAAAGGCACAGTCTCAACTTTGGGACATCTGTCCCCCCCATATTTTTCACCCCCTGGGGCCGAGGGGTACCCACACCAAACCCTCTTGGTCCTGAGGCATTGCCTCCCCCTAGAATGCAGTCCCTGTATCACAAGGAACATGGCTCTGTCAATGGCTACACAAAAAGAGTCCAGCATAAGCTACTCCATCATCTCTTCCACCTGAGTTCTTCTCTATTTCTCTTGTGGCCCATTTCCTCTTATCTCATCTCTATCTCTCTTCTCATTCAGCTCCAGGAGGATTAGCATTTGCAAGGTTTCCATCATCCAAGAAAAGGGTTAAAAATCGGAGGCACTGTCTGTCCAGAACTCCCACAGCTGCCCAGTCGGGCACCTTCTCACCGCACCCCCCTTCTCCTTCTCGGCCGGCCACTATTCAATTTCAAGGTGGCACAAGCACAGGCACAGGCTGGCTCTCTGTCTCTCCTGGGAGGGGTGGGGGTGGCTGCCCAGTGCCTCTCAGGGCTCCTCCACCCTTCCATCCTGCAGGGGCCTTCCCCTCCCTTCTGGCCAGGCCCGGCCTACCTCACCCGGCCGCATGGCTGCCCCTGCCCCGCCCAGCCCGCAGCCGGGCAGGGCAGCTCTGAACCTTTCCCTGACCCTGACCGGAACCCAAGAGAGCCTCTCCGGGGAGAGCCCTGCTTTAACCCCGTGTTCTCAGAGGTGGATCCAATGTCCCAATGGCCACATTAGGTGCCAATATTGAAATCTGAGCATCCATTGGCCTGACCACAGCATCCCAGAAAACATATTTCCTGTCAAACCACCACACAGCCTCACTGGGAGCTCTTCCTTGTACCACAGTACTGTTGCATCACAGCACGCGTGGCACAGAGGGGAAAGACCTGGGCTGGAGGTGATGAGTTGCCTTCTGTTAGCCAAGCAATTTCTAGCTGTGACAGGTGGCAATGCTGGGTATGTCTGCCATCTCTCCAAATGTTCCCAGAAAAGAGAGAGAAAGCTGGACAGACCTGCCTGTCTTATCTTTGGATGAAATTTAAAAATTAAACCCAATTGTTTGGGGTTCTCAAATTCACACAAAAGAAATTGCAAAACCTTGAAGGCTTATTTTTTGTTTCCCTTTCTTCTGGGTAAGGATGCTCACCATCTCCTACCAACTTTTGCCATTCACAAGCCCTGTACTGAGGATCCAAGAACACACCATCGATCCTAATGCACACCACTGTAGACCCTAATAGAGGGAAGGAAGGGCTGCTGGGAACTCTGCCTGCCCCATTACCCATGGGTGTGTGCATGGGTGTGCCCTCTTAGTCCCAGCATGACCTTTGACTAAAACTGCCATTTGGCTCTATGAGAAGAGATTAGGTTGTATCTGTAAAATTAATTGAGACTTGGATATGAGAGATGCATGCAGGTCAAAAAAACATTAAATTTACAGGAGGTAGGAGGGTCTGGTAGCTCATAATTACGCCCCACTATGAAGGCAGTATATTGTGGGATGCAGGCAGACAGAATTATCATGTGGAGTTTAACTGGTGGGTTCCTTTTGCCTCCTTTCTCATCTGGTGGCAGCCAGAGTAACTTTTTCATCAAAACCCACTACTATCATAATTTTCTCTTCTTCTCTGCGGTTTCACTGGAATGGTGACTATTTCTCTCTCTTTTCATTTACATGGCATTGCTTTATTAAAAATAGATGAAAAAAGCATGTGAAATGTCATACTTCAGGTCAGAAGATAATTTTATTTAGATCTCAACAACCCAAATATATAAAAGAAAAGAAAATGGAATTTTCATTCAAGTCCAGTACATTGTTATATCCCTATTTGCAAAAAACCCTGTATATTCTTTGGCAGTAACTGATAAAAAGTTCAAAAGATGTAGCCGACATAAATTTTTTCCTTTTAAGAATATGTTTATACTGCATACAACTTCTTGCTATGCTTACTAACCACTTAACTAGCCACACTCCAGACCTTATAGACAAAAAGCCTTTCTGAAATTTGGTTGCTTTCTGTTTTCTGCTGCTCACATATGAAAGAATAAATATGAGCTGGTGATTTACTTTCTCAAAATTGTTCTATTTACCTCTGACTTCACCCTCCATGAATTAAAAAATCTCATTTTGCCTTTATATATCAGGTCTCTCCCTGATTTTATTTTGCTCTTTGGCCTTTTCTATTTTATATTTCTTTCTCTCACAAGATAATATATTAGGCCAAATTTGCAGACTCTGAAAATGCTTTTGAATCAATTTCTGTTATAGCATGAAATTTTGGAATTATTATAATTTATGAGTTTTCCTTCTTTATAAAAATTGTACCAAGAAACTTCTTAAAAAATTGTTTGTTGTTAAAACTTCTATATTTCTAAATTTCCATTTAATTCATAACATGGAATAAAAAAATTTTAAAAGCAGCAAGTTTTGAGAAATGAAAGTCAAAACTGTTCAAAATTTCTCTTTTTTTCTCTATCTCAAATTAATTTTCACTTTTCAATAAGCCCTAATTTTTAAATACTTTGTGTGCTAATTATTAGATCCCTCAATGGCACTGAATTTTAAATGAGTAATTTTGGGTTGATGTCAATGTGTTTGCTTTAACTCCTAATTTTAGTAGGTCTCACCCTTCTCTCTTCAGTTTATGTTCAGTTTGATATGACGTAAAGTGATATTTCAAGCTTAGATTGAATTTGAAAGAAAATTAATTATTTTCTACTTAACATACAGGTTTTCTTGCACTTCTTATGGAATGAAGAATTACAGCTCTTATAATCAGACTTGTGCACACCCTATAGCTGTCCTTAAACAGTCAGAGTAGAGCGCCAGTAACTTCAGTATCTTTCTACCTTTATTTCATTTATTGATGTGGGGGAATACATGTAATACCTGTATAGAATATATGGTGAGGATGGTATATTTATACATATTACCACTCTAGTAGCTGAGGACTTGAGAAAAGGAGTTCCAAGAGATTTCATGGCTAGGCTGAAGGAAATTAGACAGAAGGAAGATTGCTTATGAGAGAATGAGAAATGAAAGCTGCCTTCCTAGAATGAGAGCATAGAAGAATACCCAAACCTACTCTAAACTCTTACTAGCCATGGTCTGGGATTCCTGCTCCTCATGCCCTTGATACATGAGTTGACCCTTAAGCAGATCCTGTTTAGTCAAGATCTGCTTGCTGTGTCTGGGCAACACCCAGAGAGCATAGTACAGCTGGGGCAACCCAGGTGTGTGTCCAAGGAAATAAAGACGCGGTGGCTTTGGCAGAGGTGGACAGAAGAAGCTGTAGGTTATTTATTCCCCTCAATAGACAGCAAAATTCTGGTTTTCCTCTCCTGGCAACCAGGGTTGCTCAGGAGTGACTATGCCTCCAGTATTTTTACTGTTTGCAGCATTACTTAGCACTGCCTGCCTCAGGGCCTGGCAGAGGTTAGGAAGAGGTCAAGCTGCCAGAAACCTGTCCCTGCTAAGAGTGAGGACTTGAGTCTGTACCTCTTATTGTGCTCCTAATCTCTGCTGCTTAAACAGTGTGCAAGAAGATATTTCTGAGTACTGGGATGTAAGTATTTGGGCAGTTTAAAACCTATCAAATACAATAAAACTGATTAATTAATAGTGGTCACTTTGCAGTACTGATCCTGGAAACATCTGCCTTCTAGTGTCTACTACCTTGCAGTCTATGAAGAGGAGCTCCCTAGCCAAATAGACATTTCCATGTTTAGAATGATGGAATTCAGTCTGATGTCCATCTTAAATCATTATTCCAAATGGCAGTATGCTATTTCTTTTTTTACTACTGACTTCTATTATTGATTGCCTTTCGTGACTTGGTCAACAAATACACTTTAATCCTGGGTGTCCTTTCAAGCCAGATCTGGTTGGTCTAAGTTGCATCTAAATATAACCTTAAGGAAGGAACTGATTGCCTTTAAACTATGCTAGCTTTCTTATTTCTGCATTATTTTAGCATCAAACTGAACTGTTCCAGCAGCTGCTGCTAAATTTGCAAGGCTTCAGAAGCTGCTAAACATCCTACTCTTGCGTAGATGGAAAGGTAAACCATTGCTTGATTTTTATTTTTTTCTGTGCAGCTGAGTGCCTTCAAGTTATCTCATTAAGACTGTATTTCACAGCTATGATGCTGCCACTTCCCTGCAGGCCCAATATCTTTGATCAGAGATCTAGCCTGAAAAATAGAGGCTGGAAGCTGAGTCCCAGGAGGCACGATAACATGTGTTCTTGGTCTCTTTTCCTGAGGAGAAGCTAACTAGTCTGTTCCTTGTCCTCTGTTGCAGAAAGAAATATCCCCTTTTTTACACACACACAGTCCCAACACTTCAGTTCAGACTTGTTGCTGCTCTGCCTCCTTCACTGGCCACATTCTGGCTGTCTTGGCAGGAGCAGGAGCACGAGGGTAGCAGAAGAGGCAGCATTTCAGGAGTCACTCTGACAGGGTGACAATGACGGAAGTGAAGTGCTGAGGGTTCACAGCAGTGGGAACAATAGCTGAGAACACCAAGTGCAGCCTGTAAATAGGGAAGGGTATGCTCCAAGGCACCCTTGTCTCTTGCTTGACACTTGGTGCCTGCTCAGAAAAAAAGAGTTGCATGCTTTTCCTCTGCTGAGGCCTATAAAGGGTATGTGTTCTTGCCCATATCATGCCCATATTCATGACAAATTGAACACAAAATTTTGTATCCTGTCTAAGCATATAATTTAGGGTATTAGATGAGTTTCTGGGAAGCCACAGTTTATCTTGTAACTCTTATATTTCTCAAATAGCCCGACTGGAGCACACATAAAATCTGAATAGAGTCATGTATGGCACTTGTTTTAATTGCTAAAGTAAAGCACTTTCAACTCCTGGCAAAGAGGCTTCTGCTGCTGACATTAGAAAACCAGTAATATGTCTATACTGTAACCACTTAATTATACACAGAGGCATAATGACATAATGTGTCACTCTGTAAAAAAACATTCTGACTGTGAAACTTGTACAGAGACATCCACAGACATATGAACAGTATTGCATTCTGAATAACATAATTTTCAGAAGTGACTGAAAAAAACCAGCTTCCTTCCTGTGGGGACTATCCCAGTATCAAAACTGGCTTTGTCCTAAGCTGAAAAACAGAAGAACAAGGATCTTTCTAGAACAGACTATTAACTAGGCTATATCAAGAATTAATGTAAGAAGATATTTTAATTTCTATCAATGTGAAACCTTGTCTCCTTCATCACTCTTCAATAGAATAGTGTGCATTTTCTAATGGGAAAAAGACTGATTTGGCACAATTTGTTTCTGCCATGTGAAATTTAACTTGATTTTTTAATGAGGTGAGATGCTAACAGGTTGCTTTTCTATCTCCATTTGCACTCAGGCACTCCATAAATAAACAAAACTCTCTTCTTGTTTTTGCAGAAATCAACCCAATAAATCATATATGGTTAGCTGTTTGAATACCATTAAAGTATTATTTTTTTTAAGGTACCTATCCCACCTCTAGTGTCACCTAGAATAAAAGCAGATTGTGGTGGGGGGGAATATTGTGAGGAAAAATTACTTTTATTATCTGTACACAAAATTGCACTGTCTTTGACCTTTATGAAGGGTCAGGCGAGATCTGAGTGATACCATCCAGCCCAGATAAGGTTGTGGATGAATAAACAACACAATTTGTATTATTAACAGCTTTAAAAAATAATAATACCTGTGCTACCACCTGATTTATTTATGTTTGTTTGTGCACAGCTTCAGGAGCTGATAAGGCTAGACATGCGTGGGTGTAAGCCTCAGTGAAATGGGCTGAGAAAACCTGAGAGATACCCCATTATGATTACTAAGTAGTATTAGAGGGAAAGAAACAATAGGAAATGAGATTAACTAATTCTTCTGTTAGGATCACCCCTAGAATTCCTTCTCTCCTCCAGCACAAGGCAATTCCCATTAGTGGACTCTCCTTGAAAGAGTGGTCAAGGGGTCATATTGATCAAAATAAGCTGAATTACCTATGACACAATATATGTATTCACAGCAAGATATGCATAAATGGAAGGAAAATAATTAGTAATTCCAAGCATCATGGTGATGATGAGACACCTGCAGGATAATCATCCAAATCAAATATTTGTCTCAGCTTCTTCAGATGATCTATCTCTTCCTGCAGCCGCTGAATGTCAGTGGTACAGAGCGTGTGCTGAAAGGCAAGGCTGCCAGCTTGACAAAGGCAGGAATCCTCCTCCCACATGCAGCAGCAAAGCCCTCTTTCCCTCTCACTACCATGCTTTGCCCTCAGTGCAAGTATAAATGTTGAAGGGAATCAACAATATTGCATTGCATGGAAAAAGAGAACCAAATTTATTCAATGCTTGGCCACAAAACTTCCACTCATAATAAATCTGTAGAAATTATTTTTCTTCATCTATACAATACTTTATGGAAAGGATATTGGCTTTTGAGGCTCTCAGAGCATATCAATATGTGATGTGTTGTCTCAGATATAAAACTTCTTTTCTGAAGAACTACTCAGTATTTTTAAGAGCTTATTCAAGGGAAGACTAGCTTGAAGGCAGGCCAAATACAGAACAAAGTGCTTATTTTCCTCAGGTATCTAGGAAAATAATTAAGTTGGTTTTTCTCCCCTCTAATTCACTGAAAGGGCATATTCATTTGACTGGGAATTTCAACTGTGTCTAGGACAGATAGCTATGTTCCAAAAATTAGGGGAAATGCTAGATGGTCTTGAAATTAGATATTTGAAGGATGTTCCTAGGTTTGGCCTCAGTGCTGCCCTTTGCACAAGAATTGTGGAGATTTGCACTCTAAATGTCATTTATTCTTTTTCTACAAAAAAAGTCAACTTGGTACCTTTTGTGTTGACAAATGTTGCCACACTGGAGGAAACATTTACAATCAATTGTGGATGCTTCCAAAATCTATTTGGTGTTCACAGAAATGTCTGCTGTCAGATATTGCCAAGTAAAGTTGCTGAATCAGTATCTAAATCTGTTTCCTTTCTGTTTCTAATGTGGCCAACTTCCATGGTTGTGATGGCCACTCTTCACTTCGTCAGCAAAGGTTTTGTGTGGCTCTCTAGGGTCACAGAAATAGTGATCTGGAGTATGTGTAGGTTTAAGAGATATTTATACATCCTACAGGGTGTGCCTGCTTTTTTTACCTTCCTGACAAGAAACATACCCTGAATTCACATCATACATGTGGGCTAGAGCTTTCAAAATCTGTTAGATTCCTGTGTAATCACATAGGCTCAGGTGACTATGAAAGTGAGTTGTAGTTGAACTTTTATCAATGAAAATGTCTCACATAGAATTTCCAAGTCCAACTTATTTCTGAAGATTTGAAACTTCGTGCATATGTGTAACTCCACCGTAGGCAGCAATAACAAAGCATTCTGGGTTTACTCTCTTTTATGAGGTTAGAAACTCACATGGATAAAATTTAAGTACTCTGAAATATAGACAATGAGTACATTTGTCGTCTTGTCAGTCTACCTCTCTGTATTTAATTGCTTTTCATGTAATTTAGCTAAGGACCATCGGAAAAAAAAATTAAACTAACAGACATGACCACTCTCCCTTCCACCCTCCATACTTATTTGGAATCCTGGATGTCACATAAATATATATATATATATATATATATATATATATATATATATATATATATATATATATATATATATATATATATATATATATATACATGCATATAGTTGTGTATACTTTGGTGATAATTAAGGTTCAGATAGCGGTGGATAATCCAAGTAACTTCTTGGAAACTACTGCTGTTTTCACTGACCCTTGTCTCCAAAACTTCTCAGATTTCAAGCGTTCAGATTATGGCTTACCCATTGTTTTGATAACTCCAGTAACATGTTTTCAGACAAATATTATATATATATATATATATATATATATATATATATATATATATATATATATATATATATATATATATATGCTATATATAATATATATATATAGCATATATATATATATATGCTATATATATATATATTATATATAGCAAATATTATATGACCATACTACACAAATTGTTTGTGACTTTCCTCTGAGAAAATATGTGTTTAAACAGCATAACTCAGCCAAGTTGTTCCAATGTCCTGAACTTCTTCCAAACTGAAGTGAAAATAAAAGGATTTGACAGAAGGAAGCCATGCTCATGCTCATTTTAACTTACTTAGAAGTCTGTTTGCCCATTGATAACACATTGCTGCCCTAGAGAATGGGACAGGAATGTTTTGCCAAAGATTTTCAAGCTCCTTTTAAGGTAAGCACCTCACTCATATAACCTATATATTATATGGATTACACGTGGCCTCTTTCTCCCCTGTGCACCCCCCCAAACTGATGAAGTAGTGGCATAAATTCCTAAGATCCTGTTTCTTCTTCTTTAGCTATAAAGCTGGCAGAAAAGTAAAATCTGTCTGTTGGGGTTTTTCGCTATGCATATCATGAGCCTAGAGATAGATCAGAAGACATTATGAATATGAGTCAGAGTGAAGGTGACAACAGCCTGTAGCCACACTTCCTTGGACTGTAATCTTGTTAAATCTTGCTAGCTAAGCAGTCAGACATTTCCTGATACTTAAGTGGACGGACTCAGGTGTATTTAGTAGGAGTGACTCTGCTGAATTTGCTTGCTGATGTGGAGCTAATGGGTCACTGCTGATGGCATTATCGCTGTCTGAGGCTTCTAAATATGCTATTAGGAGAATGTGTCAAACTGAATTTTGAACTTTGAATGGAAAATCTCATTGCATAAGAAGGACTTTAAATGTTATATCTCAACATACCTACATATCTTTAGCAGTAATTCCACTCAAATTGATTATTCCATGGAACAGTTAATACTTTGTCCCCTTTTTTGTGACATGCTAACATTTTTAGAGGGAACTCTTCTTCCGTTTGTGGGACTAATGGTTTAAGATTTGAGAGTGCATTTTTCTTGGAGTCATAGTAAAATGCCTACCCCTCATCTTTTCTTCCCAGACACTGAACAGGAGAATTCAAATATGGTAATAAAGTAGATAATGAGAAAAAAAAAATCTGTGTATGTAGACAGGAACTAAGAGAATTATGAAATTAATTTTACATGAGATCTGCAAATGAAATCTCATTGCTAATACTGATCAGTGTCTTCTTTGGAATTCTAATGTGTCACATCCCCAAGTTTGAAAGTGTTTCCCTCATTTTGTTTATGTTCTTTCCATAAGAACGTGAAATGCTTCTTTCTAAGAAACAATCCAGAACAATTTCAGCTATGACTTTTGACTCAGTTCTTAAGCTTAGTTATTATTTAATCAGTGATTTCTCTAGAAAAGATAATATAGTTATCTGAATATATCCACCTTATTTGCTGTTGGCTTGGGGCTTTTTACTTCATCCTTTCTGTTCATGTCAAGAACTTTTCACTGGGCACCTGACTGCCAGAATGCCTGGAAATGGTTTACACTGCAAAATATTGCAGAACATATTTTAGTAGTCCATAAAATGCTGATGTGGAAGAACTTTGCTGCAGGTGATGCGATCATACACACACACAAACTGATAGAATTAAACTACTTTAAAGATGTAAAAAACCAACCTAAAGATCCAGCAGGGTAGCATATTTATTGCTTTGTGCAAAGCAACAGCAACAACAAATCTTTATATTAATTGATTTTAAGCCTTGTGTCACCTGAGGCCAGGGTGAATTATTTATTCATGTTTTCTATATAGACATTTCTTATAGGCATATAGACATGCTCTTTGAACATTATGTGTGTACATTATATTATAATAATCTTAAAAATGAATTCTTTATCTTCATGATTTTTAATTTTTAGTATTCCTACTACATCTGGTATCATTTTAATGCTTCCATCTTGCATTAAAAGAAAACTAGTCCATAAATCACAGGTCTTTAATATTTCTTTGGCTATGTAACTTTAATTCATTTACAAAATTATGTTTGTACATCAGACAGACAGGTGACAAAAAGATATTTTTGTTAATTTCCTGTTTTGTTAATTTTATGGCTGGCAGATTTGGTCTTCTAAAGACTGAAGTTTAGATAAGAATGGATTAGAAAAGAGAGTTTGGAAGCTAGATAAAATGAGCTTTTCACCAGATCCTGGTGTTTTAGCTCTGCTGTGAAAATCTGTGGCAATGTAATTGAGAAGGCAGGTAACTGCCTTAATTTCATGTCTTGGGTTTCAGGTCAGGTATCTGAGTAATCTTTATTTTAACTTTTGTCTGGTTCAGGTTGTCCATATCTTGGTAATCTATAGGGGGGAAAAAAAACTATCTTAGGAATGCTCATATTTACACTTCATTTACTACCTTGTTTTTACCAAGTGATTTACATTAAATAAGCCCAAATTTTATATTCACCCATTCCTCAAAAAGCTAAATAATTGCATTTTTGAACTTCTATTATATCATATATAGAGAGAGGGGGAAAAAGATCGTTTTGTTCAGGAAGCAAACTTTTCCTGATTCACAATTAAATGAATAAATTAATTTATAAGAGGTAAAGCAAGGTGAGATTTCAATGATTTAACACTATTATTTCAAAATTCCAAGGTTGGAAATAGTCTAAATTAGTGCAGTACAAAGAACTGGACATATTTTTATGTTGAATTCAGCCACTGGCAAGATAAATGTTTCCTTTCTGATTTTTTGTACCAGACTCCTGCATAATAGCCAGGGCATCCCAGTGATCCGTTCGTCCATTCGACTGAACTTTCCAAAACTAGCTAGGAGCCTTTACTCCCATACTTCTCTCTGAGTAATCTTCAAAATTTGAAAAACCTGTAAAAGAGGAACATATTTTTACTGGCAGTCCTTTGCTGACAGCTTTACACCATAAAGCAGTTATGTTCACCCTTCTTCCCTCTCCAGTGTCATATTGAATATCTTTCCTGATCATTCTTATTTGGCAGTGCTCAGACTGGATTTTTAAGAGTCAGATAAAATGGCCCTGCTCTGACAGTTGCTGGTAAAAAAACAAATATCAAAAATATTCACATTTCTTTGAACAAAAGAGATTTGCTTCTTTGGTGCACTTAAGCAAAAAAAAAAAACCAACCAACCAACCAACCAAAAAAAAAAAAACCAAAAAACCAACACAGAGAGATCTTTAATCAGTGGGGTTCAAAATTTTGAACCCCAAATCTTCAGAAAAAACACTTAAAACAAGATGGGTGGCCTGTAGCTGTAGCTCTGTAAAGGCTGTCTGAGAATGATATTAAGCTTTGTGTAGAACAAATCCTGTGTGAGTTCTTCAGAGAGTACTCAGTGTGGCAGGAAGGGAGAAACAGTGTACGGAGAGCCTGCAATGACACTCTGCTAAAGTGTCTGCCATGGATCTCAGAATCATGTTTGTGTAGACCTATGTGAATCTGAGAAAACTGAATTGATGAACAAACACAGAATCTCCCTTATCACCTACTATCTCTTATGCTTCTTGAGCATAGTTCAAGAACTATGCGAGATAAACCAAGAACCAGTTACCTCCAAGACTAAACAAATACAGCTAGAGACATTTTGTGAAAAAAGTACTTGAAAATACTTGGGAATAAGAAAACCCTAAAGATGATGACATTTAACATTTTTCCTCTGCAGATTTGGATTCTTTCCTTAGGCTATAATATGAATGGAAATTAATACAGTGATCTTTCCCAAGGGTTTTATTCACAGTTGAGTAGGACTGTCTATATTGACCTCAGTGACAACCTGCCTTGGATTCCGAGTCTCATTTGGACTATTTCATGTTTCAAAACCTGTGATATAATTTGCTATATTTGAAAATTACTGCATTATAGCCATCCAGAATAGAATTATAGGGAGAAAGGGAGTTCAGCTTCTGAAAACATGAGAAGCATTACAGTAATGTTAATTCAGCACTAGAGAAATTAAACATTTCTTTTACAATAATTCCTGTCTAACTTGTTCCACTGAGTATCATATAAAGACTGTTTTTCTGTCATAAGTCTTTTAATGAACATGAATTATAAAATTACTTGAAATTTACACTCTTGGAACTTTTTCATCATTGATTTAAAGAATCAAAGGCATCAAGGAGATGGAGTTATAAAGTATAAAGACTATAAAATATCTAGAAACAAATCTATAGCCACAAACACAGAACTGGCTGTTCTGATGTTATATTTCCCTTCCAACCTCACACGAAGAAAGTGCTGAGCTCTCTCAGTTTTTCACAAAAGGGAACTTTCTCATATTGCAGGTCAATCCCAAGGACTCCCAAATATCTGAAATGACCTGTAGCAGATTTCACTCCTGCAGTCTTGTTTTCACTCTTATGTTAATGGTGCTGCATTTGCTCTGTATAACACAGATATCTGGGGTTTTTCTGTCTCAAATTGCAAGGTCTTCCTTTTCTTCCAGTTTCCATATTGATCTTTCTAAGGTTCTTGTGCCATTTTGCTCTTGTGTTCTGGGTCAAATATTTCCTGTTTTCTGTGTAACAGGTCTTCAACAATGCAAAGTTTACCTTCAACTAAAATAAGTAGCACTAAGTCATAAGTGGCACATAAGTCTCACAAGAACTCAGAATTTCATTTGGGGCAAAATAAAAGAAAAACTTCTGAGGGTTCAGTGAAGCACTTAGATATTCTTCTGATGCTTTTCTTTTTCTTGCATCCTTGTGATCAAAATGCAAAACCCTTATTTTCTCTCATTGACTGAAAACAGAAAAATATGTAGGTAGAAGTGAGAAGGGGAGGAAGAAGAGAAAAGAGTTTGCTTTAGGAAAGACCTTTCCTCTGAATTTGTAGTATCCCAGAATTAGAATGAGAGGCATTAAGTCTAGGCAGAGAGAGCAGCAACAAGCTAAGTTTGATGCCTATCCCTGCTTATCCTTTCCTGACATATTTCTACACCCAAGAAAGGTTAAGCTGCATGTGAAACAGAAAAAGGTCTTGAAGGGTCTAGCCAATAAATCCTTTCCATTTTGCAGCACTGTGAGTGGAGGAAGACAGGTACAATTGGCCTGAACCAGCTTTAAATCAGTAACTGGTTTTTGATTGTTTTGTTGTTTTTGTTTTTGTTTTTTTTTTTCTTTTCACAATGATTAGCATCAGTAAGAATGACTATAAAAATGCTTCTGCTCTAAAGTGGCTTTGGTGGTTGATTTGTACTCACTCATCTCTTAGTTTCATAGATACTTAAGGCACTTAAAGCCCTTTAAAAGCAGTATTTAAGGACTTGATCCATTTACTTTCTTTCCACAGTTCCCCTCTTTCTGGTCCTCAAAAGATATTTTAAAAACAAAACTCTCCAGATAGTCTTGTCCTCTGTCTTCGTGGCACCCTCTCTACATTTTTATCATTGTGATTCTGACACATTCATCTCTTCAGTTGCCTCCCAGATGATTGCAGCTCTGTGATTTCAAAACTTGGATGTGGTCTAAATTTCCCAGTAGAAATCCAGAGTGCTGAACTATTTTCATTCCATTTTCAGAACTTCTCTTCCTGATTGTTGCCAGACTTACAGCTTCTTGCAGGCTTCTGTTGAAGAGACCACAGGGACAGGGTCCTGGGGTAACCAGGAGATGTACTGGTTACCCCAGGTGGGCAGAATGCAACAACAGCAAATGCTGTAGATGTTGAACTTTGACTTTCAGCAATAGGCTCCTTGACTATCTCTCCCCTCCTTAGAACTTCTATCTAAATGCCAGTCAATCCCTTAGCTCTATGTGTGCTTATCATCTTCTCACAACTACACCAGACCAGGCCGCACACCCAGGTGATTATTTTCCAATGAACAATTTTCATCTGGGTATTGGAGAGGTAGTAGAGTAAGCCAAGGGAAAAAAAAAAGGCATGTTCAAAGACAGTTTCAGAAACTGCTCTTCTGAGTGACATGTTTGTCATTGCCACCTTGGCAACATGAATGGTGTGATTCCATCTTCTTTTCACACTGTTCACTCAGTTGTAGTGGCTTATATCCTTACAGAGTATGTTTATTCTTCCTTCTGTACACAAACAGTAACACTCAATTTTTTCACTGTACTAGTGCAAACATCCTAATAATGTTGGGCTTTAGATTGATTATATCTATGAATAGCTGTCTCAGATCATGCAGCAGATACTGAGGAAATGAATTTGAAAATAGTAGAAAAATGAAAAAAACTAAAAGATAGGAGCATTGTCATAGGAACAAGGATAGGAAAACAAACTTTCTATACTGTGTATACATTCTCCAGCTTTGTGGGGTTTTTCAAGTTAATTTTCTTTAATGAAACAACACTAAAATTGAGATATGTAAATGTACCTTTTTTCAACTTAGATGCTCGATTGCATTGATCCAGTGCATGGACTGGTCATCAGTAACTCACAGTGGTAAATGCACATGCTGCTAACATCTTTTTCTTCCATGTCTTTTGTCATTTGGTTGCTCCAGTCAGTTTTTCAGCATTTGTAGATAAAATATCTGAGGAGGTCAGCTGTGGGTCAAAGATGCTTGGCTGGCTCTATATAAGCCAGTCTGATATGAAGGAGAATATACCCAAGTTCAGCCAATCTGTCTTGTGTACTCATCTGTTTGTTTGGTCACTAACTCAGGAATCTGTATTCTACAACCAGCTGTCACTAATTTTCTTATATCCTTTACATCCTCCTTGTCATTCCCTCTGATTTATACATATGTTCTGTCATATTTCTGTTTATTCAGACACTTTTTCTCAACTTTGGTGTCTGACTGTTTATTCAGGATAACAGAAAACTGACAATATAGATGTCTAAAACATCTTGAGTTTTAAAGAGCATTGCATCTCCACATGCACCTACATAGGGCTCCTTTGTCCCTGGATGATTAAAAACTTGTCCACAGAATGGTTTTCGCATTCATACGTCACACGGACCCAGCAGTTGACCAAATATGAGTCTGTGTTTTATTTTGAACTGTCCCTTTGGGATATAACCATCACAGACACTACAGTTACCATTCAATTGTCCTCTCCCTACCTCCTTCTTCTTTCACAAGGATCTATTTTTACAGTATTTTTAAGGGAGACAAAAATAAAAATAAAAATTTGAAAAAATAAAATTAAAAAAAAAAAAGAAAAAGCACAATGCCCTAGCATCTCTTTATACTGTCCCATGTAACTTTCTGTAGTCAGCATTGGATGTTAAAAAGTTATTAAAAGCACCTAGTAGAGAAAGGGCAACTAGGCTTCTAGAAAAAAAAGTAAGCTTAAGGCAAAAAAACTGAAGAGACATCCTGAACTCTCAATTCTAGTGTTACTTTTGGAAAAATAACACTTTGGAAAAAAGTCTCTGTAAACCATAGTACCTACCACTTATTTTTTGAAATGAGTAAGCAATTTCACCATTCTTTGCTGAGAACAAAGTATAATGCAAATGGTGATAATCTTTTGTAAATTTCACAAGTATTATCCATGTTTGTGGTGCTTAATTTGGGACAGAATTAGGATGTTTGTAGGATTTTTGTTACATCTTACTTTATGACAAAAGGAGCCTTGAACTTATTATATCAAACACTTGCTGAATTACTTCTACAGAAACGTACTTGCCTCTCAATCCAGCCAAATGGATAAAAATGCAGTTGGCAAGGAAACGGTTCCATAAAAAGAGAAGAATGGCAATTTTTCAGCTCAAAGTTCCTTGAGCACAAATAGAATCACAGCAGAACTGAACCTAGAAAGAAGAAGCTGTCCTGCTTGCTGCTGAGAGCACAAGCTTCTCTTTACACTTTATTTCTGAATGTCCTTTAAAACCTGGTAGAACAAATGAAAGCTATAACTAAAAAGACCTTTTGTAGGTCTAATTTCAAGTGGCAGTTTGTACTTTTATTATTTCTAAGCAGCTTGTAAGATGCTTTGCATCTGATTTACAATGTTTTATTTATCTCATGGTCAAGCTTTGATGGAATTCCTTATTTTCAGCTGTTCTGTTCTAAAATTGTCTGCAAAAAATCATGTCAGACTCCTGTCTCAGTGATGTCAGAATTAAATCGGCAATGGCTTCCATGATTTATTCCTAATCCACTCCAGCTAGAAATTACTCTCAGAACCTCAGCCCCATTGAAACTCATTATGCCAATTACACGATGGCAGCATTTGTCAGAGTTATTTATTCACTATTTCAATGGAGAATTACTGGGTATATGAAGATGCAGTTATCTTAGATGTTAGCAGCAAGACATAAGTCAGTACTGACATATTTAATATATTCTTTAGTTCATAAGCAATGCTTTTTCTGAGCATTTACACCTCTAAAAAGCTTCATATGGGTTTAGGTGGTATGTGCGTCTCATTGTGCATTGTCAACAACTGAATGTGGCTATATGCTTTTTCACATGTTGAAACAATGCAGGCACTTTCTTCATTGTGCTTGGGACCTAGTGGTAACTCTTTGTGTTCACAAGCATTAATCATCCATTATGCTGGAGTCCAAGGGCCTATCTTCCTTGTCATTTATCATGGTATAGGCTTTCTTTGTGTCCTGGTGGGGTGGGCCCTTATTCTTGAGAACACACCCCTTCTACAGGGTGAAAGGTGAATGAGACTTTGCCCTTCTTTTAGGTTTTCCTCTAATGATGATCCATTTGCTGTGTATATAAAGTTTCAAATATGGCAGTTTATATGGCAGCTGCCTAACTTCCAAGCTGACTTGGAGAAGAACAGATCAGGGGAATTACATGACTTTAGACAACATTTTACTATAACACTGTTGAAATGGCGCATGTGTGTTAAATACATAGAACATGGTATAGTTCATCTAGCTGGCAGACTGTTTGTCCAGCTAACACTTCCTGTCTGAGTGAATTCACCTCATTTTTTCTATTTATTGGGTCAGGAGAGAGAGGAGTGGGGGTATTTTTTGGCCCTAATTACTAGTACAAATAAATGAAGGCAAATATATTTTTATAGCATAATTCATCACCATTGACCTAGAGGAAAGCCTAGGATTTCCCTGAAATCTATGGGTGAATGAAATTACTTTAGCTTATGGGGCTAGACACTGTTGAACTGAATATCTTGTTTATATGTTTGGAATTTTGGAAAAGAACAACTCTCTTCCAAGCATGGCACTGATGCTTATGGCCTCTGCAACATTAGCAGACTGAGACAGCAAGTGTTTCAGACAAAGTCAAGACAAGCTCTTCCTTAAAGGTGACACAAGAAATTGCATAGATGACTACAGGTTACTTAGAGATGACTAGCATATCATGTTAATGTGATTACTGTATGGAATAATTGCACTTTATGTCAGCAGTTCTGGTGACATGGTCTTCACTCGTGAGATTATTTCCCACCACCAAAAAGCCGAAAGCATGTCAGCCCAAACTTCTGTGCTGAATTCTAAAATCAGTGACATTGTGTTAACCAACTTTTTCTTTTTCTTTTCTTTCTCTCTGATCATGGAATGGGAAAGTTGCACAGGCTGGGTTGCAGAGCATGAGGCTCTCTAAGTATGTCTGTCCAGAACCCTGCACTGTGTGTGCAGGCAGGGAAGGGCAGAGCAGGGCAGGGCAGGGCAGGGCAGGGCAGGGCAGGGCAGGGCAGGGCAGGCAGGGCCCGGCCCTGCTGAGCGAGGCCCTGCCCTGCCCGCACAGCCCAGCCCCGGGGCTCTGTCCCGGCCCCGCGGTGCCGCCAGGCCCGGGCCCGCCGGAGGCCGTGCCCACACCCAGCCTGGAGCCCCGGGCTGGCCCTGCAGTGGCCGAGTGACCGCAGGTCCCACCTGGGGGAAGGGCCCAGGATGGCCAAAGGATATTTAAACCAAAGGGTATTTAAACCAAAAGGTATTTAAACCAAAGGGTGTTTAAACCAGAGCCTGCGGCAAGCACACGGCCTGAGTCTACCTCCTCTTGGAGAGTCTATCAGCTGAACACCACTGGAATCAGGACTGGTAGCTATATTTGTTCTTTTCTACATTTTTTCTGTCTTTCTCTCTTCCCCTTTCTGCTTCTTCTAATTCCTTCTTCCTAGAGTTTTGAGTAACTTAAAATCAGATGGGCTTAGAGTTTGCAAACTCCAGTTGAATGCACTAAGTTAATCCTTTGTGAGATGTTTTATGCTGATTGGATGCTGCTCTACACTTTTGCCAGCATTCTCTGATTTTCTGAAGGTTGTCAGTAAAGTTTTTTGTTGTTTGACCTCTTGAGAATATTTTGTCAATATTTTTCCTTTGCGTCTAACTCAGGGTACAACCAAAAACTGTAAGCTCCTTTAAGAGTCCCATCAAGCAAGATTTTGGAGATTTAAAAAGAGAATTTAGCCATTTGCAATCTTCATGCTATAGTGTTGGTACAATTGTCACAGCAGTAAACCAACTGCAATGTAGAGGCAAACTGCAGGCAATCCAGGAGACTCCTGGAATGCATGGAGGATAACTTCTTGAGGCAGGTAATAGATACATCTGTCACTGGGGATGATGTGATACTGGACCTGATTATCACCAAGAAGTAAGTATCACCAATAAGTTTGCTGGTTAGCAGACTAGCTGGGGACATCAAGAGGCAGCCTGAGCTGCAGTGATCATGCATGGGTAGAGTTTGCAAATCTGAGGAATATGGAACAAGACCCTGAATTTTAGGAGGAGGAGTTAATCTATAGCGCCTTCTGGGAAACCCTCTGGAACAGGAAAGCAGAACAGAACTGGCAGATCTTTAAGGACACTTTTCATAGAGCCCAACAGCTCTTCAAATCTCATGTGTAGGGTGACAGCAAAGGATGCCAAGAGACTGATATGGGTGAATCAAGAGCTGCTGGTCAGACTTAAGCATAAGAAGCAAATGCATAGTCTGTGTAAGTAGAAGCAGGTAACTGGGAAGGAACATTGGGACACAATCAAGTTGGGTATGGATGGAGTGAGGAGGGTCCAAGCATGCATAAAGATTAATTTGACAAGATTAATAATAAAAACTTCTGCAGGTATATCAGCCATAACATGAAGACCAACCACACTGATGAACACCAGTGGTAAATGGTAACTGTGGATAGGGAGAAGGCAGACACACAGTGCCATCTCTGGAATTGTTCAAGGCCAGGTTGTATGGGGTCCTGAGCAATCTGATCTAGTAAGTGGTAACCCTGTTCACAGCAGAGACTATGTGACCTGTAACGTCCTTTTTTACCCTAAAAATTTTATGATTTTATAGCTAATTCTATTCTATAAAAATATGTATAAGTTTCCAAAGTAATTAGACATAGAAATTTGTGCCTATTGTTATAAATTAATTTGATTTGCACAATTCAAATTTCAGATGACAAGAGAAAGATAAAAAATAAACTTTTTAGACTGAATTTACTGGACTACATTTACAGGGCACTTTTTGCAGTGTTAGGAACAGCTTGTTTTTATTTTTACTTAACTCTCCTAAAAATAAATATAATGTTGGTTTTAATAGGTTAGATGAGGGCTCATTGAAAGAATTAGTTGGACTTTTCTTTTCCTAATGGACACCAGAGAATTCCTCATTTAAGAATGTGTAAGGAGAATTAGGATGAAAGAAATACAATTACTTTTAAATATCTGTCCCTAAAACCTGGGTATCAGACTGGTGATAGTCCTTATTTAGATCTGGGTCAGCAAATGTTATTCATGCCAGATGCTGTCCTCTATTTAATTTCAAAAAAGAACCTGAGGGTTTATTTATTGCCATTGGTGTAGCTGACTTCAAAATGTAGATCAATGTAGATCCTCTGTGTTTACACAGATGTTGTACAACCATGGAAACCATTAATTTCCCCTAGCAATTTTGTGCAAAGCTTCTTATATGTTTCTCTTGTGGTTGTTCAGGACTCTCAAAGCTTGGTAACATTAGGCACCTGCATATTTCACTGCAGTGTCTTATCTGTCCCACATGAAAGGTCTTACCCAGTGGACATTCTTAGTATATTTTTTTCAGGTCAGACCTGGAGCAACTAAAAGACAAAGCAACTAGAGCTCTGACCCAATGCTCAAGAAGAGTATTCTACCAGGTCTGTTGGAGAACATGTTCTCTGATATCTGGATCATAAAAGGGTTTTTGAGCACTGTTCTTGGGAGATGATCCAGCCATCACACTCAAGGATACTTTTATACTGTCTTGTCCTGAGCCAGCTTCTTTAAAGCATAAATATTCAGCAGCAGAAAGAGGGTGTTTTCATCTCATAGGATTTATGTGGGAGAGGAAGAAAGGGATTCCAGTTTCTTCTCCAAAAAACACAGAAAACTTAACCTGACTTAAAACAGTCAAGTCCAAAGCCCTGTTCTTTTTTTTTTGTGCCTATTTCATTCTTTCTGTGAATTCATATTCAAATTTACTTCTTTTGCTTTATAGCCTTCATTAATTCCAAGTGATGAGTGAAGTTAATGGGAAGTTTTCTTCCCACTGAGGTGCAGATTTAATGCATGCTTAAGAACACAGAGGAAGCCTGTCTCAAACTGAAAGCAAAGAGAATGCATAGGCTCTTTTAAAGGTAAGGGTTATAAAAATAAATTGCCAACATCTTCACTGTTTGTTTCTCAGGGGCTGAGCTGCCACTAGTACATTATGCATGTTGTTTTTTTAAAGACACTAATTATTTTACATGATGTTTATTAAGCCCTTTATATCATTGCTATTCACCAGCTACCCAAATTCTTCAAGTGCAAGCAAAAGAAATAAAGGTCATCCATGGCTTTGACATGCTTTTGATGAATATGGTCTGTATAACATTTACCACAACTCAGAACAGAAGCCATTATTTAAGTAAAGCCGGTTATTGTTCATTAGTACAAAGAGTGTGCAGTAAATACAATGAAAGATTGCTCGGTTTACTATATCTTTGTCATCCAAAGCAGCTCTATGAATAACTACAGGGATTTGTCTTTGAATGACTTATTTGCTTGCTGCCTAATAAATAACATGTAATTAGGTTAATATATTGTTTCCTAGTTATGCTAGCAATGTAGTGGAGGAAAATAAAAGGGTGATTTCACATACAAAAGAATGGTAGATAATTTTAACACAATCCCTTAAAATACTTGGACTCATTAGGTATGGCTTAAACTGCTGGGAGGTCTATGTGTAAAGGAAAATCAGGAAATGGGTTTAATGAGTCCCTTATTGCTCAGGTCATGAGTTATTACACAGGTAGTATAAAACTGCAGCAACTATTCTGCATTGAATAAAAGACCCATGGTGACCTGACACTGGAGAATGAAAATATGCTGTGCTAGACTACAATTCTGGACATTTTACTCAATCTACCCATATTTTTTTTCTGGAACATTTATTTCAGGATCAACAGTGAATAAGTGTCCATTTGTGTCAGCTGGCTCCACTGGAAATAAATGTTTGATGAAATGTCTTGAGAAGACCTCATGGCACTCAGAGGAGTTGCTTGTTTACTGTGTGAATGCTGAACAGGCTAAATGCCATGATGTGTAAGGGCAGTGACAAAAAACAGCAGTAGGCAAAAAATATTAGCTCTTTACAAAGAAAACAATGAATATGAAGTCACCAGTGATCCTTTAAAAATTAAAAGCTTGTTCAGTAATATGTTAGCATACCAGCATCTTGTTTTAAAAGAAATTTAGGGATGCTCTTCTGGATGTTAAGACAGTGCATGTGTCCCTTAGGCCAATTTTAGAATTCTCTTAAACTGCCAATCCCAAATCATTCACCGCTTATAGAACTTAGTATTAGACTAGTATTAGAGTATTAGAAACAATGAGGAACAGTCATCTTTAGACATCTGATTAGAGGCATGAGTGATTGTTATTCACATTCAATTTTTCTGTTCTAATGCAACTATGTTATTTATTCCATAATGTCACAGGTCTTATAAATTTTCAAACTGGGTCTGTAGAGAAAAAAATCAAATTCAATCATGATTTGCCGTCAAAAACATACTTAAATGGTTTCTCCAAGTCTCTTTGGTCTGACAGAGAAATTACAGGTGAGGTTTAAGTCTCAGTGACATGGATCTTCTACTACTTTTCCTTTAGTAGGCTCTTCATTCAAGTTTGCTAAGCCTATGTATAAAAGATGCAGAATTCTTGGTCAATATATATAAAATATTCAATCATTGGTCTTAACCAGACTACAAGTACTTGCCTGTGAAAGTCGCCACCTCACACAACAAGCTCTTTTCCTGACCCATAATTCTGTGGCAGCATGGCCTCTGCTGTTGGCAGAGGCCAGAAGAGAGGATGTTGTTGTCATGATCAGTGCAAGTTGCCAAGGAGATTGATTTCCCTCAATAAAAATGAATAGGAATCAGATATGTCAGATGACTGGTGATGAACTGGATTTGTCCACACAAATGATGGCTCCTATCATCTGATGAAAGGATGTGTCACAAGGACAGGGGCTGACTTTGTTGGAAATGATACAACTTCTAAAACTTTTTATATAACTTTAGTCATGGGTTTGTTCTCCTTTGCTCAGGGACAGAGGAATTGAACTTTCTCTTTAAAAGAAAGAGAACTGTCTCTGTTCATCTGGTGATGCCTGATGAGCTACAAATTTGGAGTAGACAGAAGATACACAGGAGGTAAACATTAATGAACATAACTCCAAACGTCACCCCTTGGAGAGGTAAGAGACACGTGGTCTGGGAAAAGATTGGTAAGAGAACCAAACAAGGAGAAGGGAGTGAGAGCCAATAGGAAACTGAATACTAAGAACTTTGTAGTTTAAGACTAATGTATGAGAATTTCTTTGTGTTTTGTCTGTATATGTATGTGAAAAGTCTGGTAAGAGCCATGTGTGGTGGAATGATTTTCACTGCACAACCCAGACATGTGTAGATGAAATTATTTCTATTACACATCCTAGCCAGAATAAAGTGATCCTTGATCCTGTAACACTGAAAAGATGTTGGTGGAGCATTTCTGTCTTTCCCACATTTTGACAATTAGATTGAAAGAGGCTTCATTGGTGGGTGTCAGTTATCTTGCTGTCTGTGCTGGGTCTGGCTGAGATAGATCTAATATTCTATGTGGTAACTCATAATGTGCTGCTTCTTTATGTCCGTATTTGGTGAAACTGTTGAAACACCAGTGTTTTGTCTGTTGCTGGAAAATGCCTGAGCACCTTCAAGGCATTCTGGTTTTTGCCCCCTGTTCCCGAATTGAGCAGCCTTAGGAAGGTCAAGAAATTGAGAGAAGACACAGACACAACAGCTGATCAGATCTGACCAAAGCGATATCTTATGCCATAATTTGTCATGTTCAGCAACAAAAGTTCAAGGGAGGGGGAAGACAAGGAAGACATCTGTTCTGGTGTTTGTCTCCCCAATTAGCTGTTATGGTGTGCTCAGGCTCTACCTTCCAGGAAGTGGGTGGACACCTGACTATCCATGGCAAGTAGTAAACAAGTTCCTTTGTTTTGCTTGCATGTACAGCTTTTGCTTCACCGGTTAAACTGTCTTTAAGTTGATCCATGAGCTCACTCACTTTATTTCTGTTGTCCTGATCCTACAGATGTGTGGGTGCTCAGTTGTTTGCTAGACTCAACCCACCACACTTTCCTTGTAAATATGGGACAGGTAACATGCGTTTTTAGAAAAGTAAATTTTAACTCCAACCACAGTTCTAGGATTCCTCCATGCATATACCTTGCATGATATGTGTTTTAACACCACAATCTATTCTCAGCAATTTGAAAATCAACTTGTATTCCCTAAGAGTGCTACAGGCAACTGACTCTTCACACACTGCTTTGAACATCTCGCCTGAAGGCTCTGGCAAATGCACTAAGGCAAGGAATTTTAGAGATGAGATTTTTCCTTTTGTCCTTACCTCACCCCATTGGATTTACTAGCAACTACTATTCACTGTTTGGCCTGTATCACACACTGTTCTCCCAGTCCTGTGCATTGCCAGAGGCACAAAGGGACAGATAGAGAAAAGTGATCAATCCTCAGTTTGAAGTGAAATGGCAGGTCAGTTCTTCTGTGGGTTAAGAATAGGCAGGAATATAAAACATGACTTTGGTGTGCAACACTTGATATGTTTTGAAATCTGCAGTGTTTGACAACAACCCAGTTTGAGAACAAGCTGATACCTACGCTCAATTGCATGCTTCCCAAATGGTTTCAGTCACTTTTCATGGACTATGTAGTAAATGACTGATTTAGTTCACGTTTAGCTTGCTTAATAGCATTATTTAATACTGTGTGTTATTTTGAGTAAAATTGTTATAGATTTTTAATAGGAAACTGCATCAAACTTAGGACATACACTGCTTGATCTTCAACAGGTATGATTTAATTAATTAATTAATTAATCATTTACAGGAAATGATCCTTTAATTATTGTCCCACTACAGATAGATCCTCTGCATGTTTATCTCATGTCAATAATGCTTTAAGTCTTGTTGGCTTGTTTATTTAAAAGCTGTAGACAACCATCCATTATAAATTTTACATTATAGATCAGCTGCCTGCATGAACAAATTTGAAATATATGATTGTGCACACAAACACAAACATGCCTGTCTGTTTAAGGCCAAGTTTCTTGTAAAAGAGGAATCTGAAAATCTGATTTGTAAGGGCCTTTCATTACCCTCCATCTTCCCTTTATATTTTTGTACACAGTGAAAAGAACTAACATGGCCCCTTTTCAGTGTTTAAGTATGCCCAGTTCAGGGAAGTGACTGCTAGAGAACTGCTGAACCAAAATGAACCAGAATAGGAGTGAAGTATTTGCTTAATTTTTTTGCTAATGCACTTTACTGCAGTGCTTACATTAGTGCCTGTGTTAATTCAGTACCTATTAGCTGCAATTCAACAAGGTGATCGAGTAAAGGCATAATGTAACACTGCACAGTCCCCTTACTTCATCACCAGTAGCTCCTAAACTTGAAGTTAAGCATATATTTAACTACTTTACTAAGCTGCCTCTTCAATGAATATGTTTTATTTAACATTTTCTAAAGTTAATTATTTTCCAAGCTAAGTATTCTGCCTTTCCTTCGGTTCTGTTCATAGTCTCTGTGTGCCACTGCCCATGAAATAATTAATCAAGGGGGGAAAAAAATGTATCTTCTAATTAACACAGACAACATAAACAGAATAGTGGCATTCCTTAGTGCAGTTAGACAGCTAATTGTTTCCTCTCCCTTCAGTGTGGGAGAGACAAATACACATGCAGGGAGGAAAGCTTTCTCTGTTGCACTGAAGGGGTTGTGCACCATTTATCAAGCTGACTGCTCTGTCATATCAGTGGAAGGACCCTGGAGAGCCCTGACCATGAGATTGAAGGTTGGTACCAATTTACTGCAACACAAATGCATTGAACAGGAAAGAGAGAGCTTCTAATCTCTTCAATTTTCCTACATTACCCTGAAGGCTAGGGAATTAAACGAAACAGTAGCTGGTGACAACTTCAGAGGATCCTGAATGCGTGACAGGAAAAGTACTAAAATAACTCAATAGTTTTATTTTACACATTATACACTTTATACATTTATACATTTTATACGTTAATCTTAGCCCTGCATAAAGAAACAGGTTATGCCTCTTGGATATATATCTTCTCGAGAAAAGGAGAAAAGCTTACTGAATTCAGTATCTGTCTGTTTCAAATTTTTTAGCAACATTTATTAAAAATACATTAAAAATATATAAAACCAAACAGAACATATCCCAGGGTCTTGTAATTTTCCTTTAGTTCGTTGACTTTGGCAAAATTTCATTGCATTTTTGATCTTTAGCAGTGCCAGTCTCTGGAAAATCATTAGAACAAGAGAATTTGTAATGCCAGTCAGCTCTCATGCCCACTTCATACAGAGTCCTTACACCAGTCTCTCCAGAAAAGTGTAAGAGATCCGTCCCCACACTGTGCCAATGGGGGGAAATCAAGATCTTGTCCAAACACTTTGGCTAGAGAATGCTTTAAATGCCAAACATCCAGCCTTATTTTCTGATTAGTCATTTCTCATCTTGCATTAATTGTTGCAATGCTGAGTATTTATAGCTATATAAATGTCCATTTCCATCATTAAATCTTGCTTGTTTTTGATACTGCTGAATGCTGCATGGAATCCTCCTCTCTCTGAGACTGCAGTGTTAATTCACAAAAATATGAAAAGAAGGCATTTATGTGTCATCATCATCATCTGCACAGATTTAATTCTTGCTCAAAACCCAGAGCACCTTCCTTTTCAAAGCTACCCACAGAAACAGCTGTGTTCCAAGTGCTGCTAGCAAGATATAAATAATAATAGCGCTACATGGTAATATATAAATGGGAATAATCTTAAGGCATCCCTATACCTTCAATTTAAAGGATTGCTAAAGGCCATCATTTCCCATTTCCTAGTAGGCTGGGGGAGTTGGGAGTCACACAATAAAAGGACATACAACAATTATTATAGCATTACCATTTGCAATCCTAGAGCTAAAGGTCAGTGTGGTTTGCTACTGTAATATTTCCAGGGATTTATAACATGCCTGCATAAAATTTTTCTCCAGGTTAATATTTTCTACATTGAGTGTTAATCTGGATATTATTTTTCTTTTTTTTCAGCATAAAACAACAAGAAAATGGTTCACTGTATGAATGCTGTTCCAATCCTAGGTTGTTTTAAATTTATGCTCTCTTGTAAACATACACATTTTAGACTTCAGAACTCTGCTTTAGAGATCTCATCTCAAATAAGTCAAAGTGATTTCAGAGTTTGAAAATAAAAAGAAAAGTATAATATTGAAATTATAATTTTCAAGTTTTATAATGCCCTCAACATTTTTGTGTCCACACATGTATGTTATGTATAGATTTTATTAGTCACAAAATGGCACATTTCTTAAACAGGTAGTTACTCTTTCAACACTTGAAAAATAATTTTATCTGGACTGTAAGAAAGAGAGATCTATTATCACAGGGAGAACATAACAGTTCTGCAAGGTAAGTACCAGTTTCTTCCCAAGAGAGCTGCTAAGCATCTGGGCCTCAGAGCAGTAAAGTATTTGAGCATATGTTTTCCTAGAGAGCCCCTGGCAACTGGGGCAGGTACTGATGGTCACTATGAGTCATTGCCCTGCTTTGCAAGGGCTTCTGCTGTCATTTGGAAAGATCAGTAGGAAAACTGCTGCCTCTCCAGGTCTGCAGTCTCCCCTCACCTTTAGTTCCACTGTTTGAGATGACTTCCAAAAAGTCTCCTTGCTCCCACCCCATGGCCCACCCAAGTGACCAGCTTTCTCCTTTCCACACAGACACATGTTAATTCCAGGTGAAATTGCAGCCCTTTCAGCTGTCTTAGCACCTTCTTAGCATTCTCACTGCAAATCAGTTTGAATGCTGCAGGTTTAAAATAGTCTTCTTTGAAACCAGCTTCTCATGATACTGTTCCTTGCTAAGCCATGTTCCTGCATTAAAAATTAATCAGGTAGATTAAGTAGCTTTTATCCTTCCATTTCCCACAGTTTTAAGCTTATTTTCTTTGCCATGTACCCCATCTAAAAGAGATTGATCCACACCAGAGTGCTGGTCCGTAGGACCAAGGAACACGGGACATCTTTCTTTAGCCTTTTCCCAACTTTCGTCCCTCCTTCTTTTTCAAGAGAAGTTCACTCTTCAAATGATGAATCCAGTCTTTACCAGGTCATGTGGCTGTGAAGAAAGAACTGGTGTGAGGGGCTTCATGCTTTGAATCTCTGGGAGGGAGATTCTCTGTTTCCCACCCTGAATCCTTATGTTCCTTCTACAGGGGAGGTCATTTATAGAACCTTGGAGACTTGGATCTGTAAAAGTCTCATTTTTCTTGTCTCTCTTTTCCTTCATTATTGTAATTATTTTTTTTTTTTCTGCATCTTGATCTTTGTGGGCTTTGTTTATTTACCCACCACATGTTAACTTACCCAGCACCATTTTCCAGCATCTGTTATTCAGGATCTAGCCAACCTCATGCACCTCTGCATAGCTGGGGACAGAACTTCAGAAAGCACTTAAACCTTATCCTGTCATTTGAAATCATGGTCTAGTTTATGTTTGTTCTTGTTTTCTCCCACCTCTGTGAATTACTCCTTTTATGTGTCTTTAGGGATTTCTTTTATTTTGTCAAATTATGTCATAAAGTATTTCCAAAGGGAAAAATATATCATTTCCATCCACAGTCTCATGAAAACACTAGTTTATCAAATGTTTACACTTTGCTCAGCAACTCAGAGTCTTTCCTTATACTAAAATATGCCTGAGATTTAAAAAGTTTAAATACTACTGCTTCTAGTTTTAAAACAAAAAGAAATAGATGATAGCTATCTACTAAATTGATTTGCAGTAAGATTGTGTCCCATTCTCGTAGAATTTTTCAGCTCTCTCTAACTGTGTAAAAGCATTTCCTCTTTTAAACTTTCATTCAACGTGAGCCCGAAAGAAACAGTACTTCCCTTTGTGCCACTGTAAATTGTAAAACTCTGTAGTGCAGAATTATGACGATGAATCTAAAAACTGCTTTTCTTACATCGACTAAATTATTTCCTCTTTGTGAGGAGACTTCTTTCTTTGCAAAAGCATGTTAAATCCCTTGTCTAGGCATTTCTTCTCTCCTTAAAAGGTAAATGGCCTTGTGGTGTTTTTCATTCCCCCATTTGGAAGGATTTTCTTTTTGAGTGTTTTCTATTAATCATTACCCATATTGTAAGATCTAATCCTAGAAGCTTCCAAAAATAACAGAATCTTTTAAAATGCCATCTTTTTGAACACAAATGCTAAAAGAATCTATTTTAATGTGAGTGCAGTTCCTGATATCTGCAGCTGTAATGCCCTTTCAGGTAAGAAATATCATGACATTTGATCTACTGTCATGGTGGCATCTGTGCAGTGTAACTCAGGACAGGTGAGAGAGAAGATAAAATGCTTCTTTTATTAGGAAGGATAAGAATTAAATTGCTTTCTACAGAAAATGAAATCATGATGAATGAAGTAATTAGCCAATCAGTTTTTATGTTTTAGGGTGTTGGATGTTTGGGTACTGTTGTTAAGAAGTGATGAAAGTAAGTTCTCTGAAGGTCTAATCCTGCAGATGCTGGGTTCCACTGATTTTTGGTTTGATTTTGGTTTTGGCTTTTTTCTTTTCCTCTGGGGCATATTTAATTACAATGTCACAAGGGTATGCTTCTTACTATTTCAGGAGGATATGCTTTTTAGTATTGCTGAGTAGTAACTGAAGGAAGGGTATGTCAAAAACATTTTAGAGAACCTAGAACTGTCTCTTTGCTAAAGAATACTGTCTTGTTATATGTATCTTCAGTAGAGAAAAGGATTTAGATTTTGGTTTCATTCTTGGTGTGTACTTCCACATGAACAGGTTTGGTGTGGGCTACTGTATGCTGAATGAGGCAACAGCAAGTGGAACTGCATGACACATCCATGAAAATTGCTTGACTCATTTAGTAGATCCTTTCTGTGCAGCCTGACATTTTCAGATTTAACACACCATTGATCTGACTAATTAGGCTGGGCAGAGGGCCAAGCTGAGGGCCACAAGGGGTTTCCCATGCCTCAGTATCTGTGCCTCACTGCACTGTGTCAGGGGAGCAGAGCAATGGGTCATGCACCCAGCTAGAGGTCACACAAATGCACCTGTTCCCCTTGTCATGGCGCAGCACAGAGCTGTGACACCAAACTGCTGCGACCCTTTTGTGTCATCAGCCTATTCCCACATCCACCAGTGATGTCGAGCTCTCAGCTAGAATAGGGATAGTACTCCACCATGGGAAGAGGGTAGCCTCTTAGCATGGGGCAGGATGTGTCATCACTGTGTCTTAATTGTTTACTGATACTGCTGGTGGCCGCCTACTCACCTTGTCCTGATCAAGCTCAAACTGCCGAGGATCTGGTGGGCACTTGTCATTCAATCAGGAGTCTGAGCTTTCTAGCAGCTTTTTGTAGCCCCTCATAACAGTGTCAAAAGCAGTCTTCAGAGGCTGAGACTTGGAGGCAGAAGGCAGGTAGATGCATCAAGGAAAACACCTGAATGAGAAATGGCAACTGCACATAACATAGGCTTGGCAGCAAGCTGCTGAAGGGAATGTGAGAAACTGCACTGCCATCCAAATGTGTCTAGCTAATGGACCTTAATATGTGTGATGAGTAAGGTGGCTTAAAAACACATACAGCTTTTACCTTCAGAAATAAGTTGAAATATTTATGCTGTGATTTATCTCTTTCATAACATATTGGCAACAAGAAGTGCACTGGAAAGTGGGGCACTAAACAGCCACTAAATTAGTAGCCACATATGTTGTGGTTTACAGAAGAAAGTATTTTGTTTATTCAAATTAACCCATAAGTACACAATTTCACAAAATAAAAGCCAGCAGCTTTGGTAGGATCAGAAGGAGAGAAGGGGACTTTTATGCACTAAGAAACCAGCCCTATTTCTTATTCTGAGGCTTGATAATTTAAAAAAATGTGACAGCTAAAACCCACTGGCACATGCTGCAAAGAAGGATGTGATAAAATAATGCTACTCATCTTCAAGGCTGTCAGTTCAGCAATCAGTACTTCTATTCATCTCCGCGGCCTGCTAACTCAGTGCTACCATGCGATAGATAAACCCTAATCCAAGTGACAGCGTTCAAATCAGAACTGATTTGATTGTTCACATATGATACCACAAGACACCAGAAGCCTAAAGAGTTTATAAAAATGCCTGGATGTCTCTTGTAGGCACACTTCCCTTCAGAATATCTTGCAGTATAGGATACACCAGCTCTTAAACCAGGGGTAATTTGTAGGTCATGAAAATGCTTTGGTGGCACAGTCAGTTCTTATCACAGTCTAACTCTAGCAAGAGAAAGAAAAGCTCAAAAATAAAATGTGGTTCAGACCTTGTGAAACCCACCTATTCTGCTTTCAAGTCTCCCTTGCAGGAAGTGAAATCCTTTTCTTTCTCTGCAGAGACCAGACTCACTCTTGCAGAGATCAAACATGAATGCATTTGTTTCCATGCATAAAGCAGAGTACATTGGAGAGTGGTTTTATGGCACACATGTCAGTATCCCGAAAGTCATCCTTGCCTCTCAGGATGCTCCTTTCAACAAAAGCTGCAACAGAGCTACTATTCAAACCTGAGGCAGTAATTGGGATTTTGCAGGCGTTCGGTGGGAGCATTGCATTTAATTTCTGAAACATAATTCTGAACAAAGAACTGATGGTACTGATACTATGTGGAGATTTCAAAGTGTAGTGTGCCTTTATTTTCATACTTTTCACTAGTGTATCCTGAAGTTTTATACTAACACTTAGGAGAATAATTGTTCAAGTAGTTCAAGAAGACAATGGCCATGAAGTAATTGAAAGCAGAATGTGACCTGTAGCTGTTCAAGATCAAGAACAAAAAACTGAACAACTTTTCAAGGAAATTGACAAAGTGCCTGAATACAGAGTGAAATTATAGTATTTCAGGAGACAATGGGTTTTCCTCTTGTGTCCGGGTCATTTCACGAAACAAAGGGTAAAATTCTCTTTGTAAAGTCTTTTGTTGAGAACAGATGTCTCTATTTAACAAGGTACTTAAGCCTGTGTTTAGTTTCAATCTTAGGAAAAAATCTTCACTACTGTGCTTTAAATATAGGATCATGAAGCTAAATTGCTCTGCAACCAGACTTTCCATCAATTGTATGATGACACATACACACACGGTGTACACATACACGTTATCTATCCATCGATCTATCTATCTATCTATCATTAATTATTTATTTATTTGTTTGGTTTTTTATTAGCAAGACTGTGGGGTTCTTATCTTTTTCAAAGGATATGAGTGTGAGACAGGTTTTTCTCACATGTTTTATGTAAAGTAGATTGTTGGTCTCATAGTATACGATATAGTTTCTATATCTTCTTTTTATGTTGCTTAAAACATGTAAATGCCTTCTTTTTTCCCTAAGCTTTTTCCTCTTAGATTTAGAGGTGTATTGAATAATATTTTTCTAATGTTATCCTCAAGAAAAATGCAATTTGAACTTTTCTGAATCTACTATGCTTCTTTTCTTGGTGTTCACTTATTCTGTCTTTGGTTCTGCTTTTGCTAGTTGTTGTGGGATAAATGTTAATAGAGAAATAGAGAGAAGTCCTGAACTGTAATATTATCAAGTTGTCTTGAGAAAGGAAAAAAATTGCCATGTGCAGTATACAAAAACATACAGTCAGCCCACATATGTACTTTGTGATGTCAGAGGAATTTCAGATTTGTTAAATTTCCCGGTACACTTCCCAATACATTTACTGCTCAGTTCTGTGAGCTTTAGGTATTTAAAAGTCTTTTAAACCTGATCTTTGATTTTATTATAGGCGGTGTTTTTGAGTACTTTAGGCTGTTATAACTGTTGCTATCTTTATACTACATTTAGGTTCAACTTGGGAGTTTACCTTGCACTCAAAAATACAAATCTCTTTTGGCAACTTTATTTGTGTAGGTGTCACCCTCCTCATCACATCTGAGCTGCATTGGATAGCTGTGGCCTCTATCAAGACAGAGTAGATTGTCTCAAACAGGTCACATTTCTCTTGCTCTCTCTGTATGAGAAGTTTTCTGACTATTTACAACATGTATCACCCTGCCCCAGCTTTTGATGTGCTTGCTCCTGAATCACTAATACATCTGTATTTAATTGTCAAGACTCTCCACACATAGCAAGTGCATAATGTACTCAGTCCTGAGGACTGAAATGCAGGCAGAGTCTCCAAATCTGTGCAAAAACTGACCCTGCCTATACTGAATGATTCCTCCTCAGTACCCACTGACAGGTTGGTCCCACTGAACAGGTACGCCTGACAAGCCAGAAATATTTGATCTTGGCCTGGCATCCCTGAGTATATAACACCTGCTATGATCAGTGTTTGCTTTATTGCTAGTGAAGGGATCAACAACTGCTCCCAGGGGCATGATTTTATGATTTTAAAGCCTGTTAGAATGAATAAATAAAAATGAACTGCACCTCTTTGTTAATGGTTATTTTGATTAAAACCCTATGCTTTTGCATTTCTAGTTGAGGTTAGAAATTAGCGTTAGAGTTTGTATAGTTTTTCTTTTTGTTTGATTTGATGGTAAGAAAGCTGTAACCTTGCTGAGAGGGTGACAAATTCAGATACAGGCAACCAGTACTTGACAGGTTCTATCAGAAAACCAAACAAGGGAAGAGTTTGTATGTCTGCTACCAGCTGTCACAGTATTGAACAATGAATGTTTGATGAAGCTGACCTGCAAATACACACATCCTGCTGAAAGTGAGCTTTAAGTACTCTCTATCTGACAAAATTAAAAAGAAGAGGCCTTTGTTGATAATATGTATAAATATATATGAAATAATATTTATTTAGGTCTCCCTCTGTAGAAGTACATCAGTAAAATTTGAACCATAATTCCTTTTTTGCTAAATGAGATCTGATGGGGAATTCAAATCATGGTGAAATGGCAGCTGAGGCTGATGGAGCTCTGTCCTTTCACAGCTGAGATTAACTTGGACCATGCTGTTTGTACCTTGAAAAGCTCTATTATCCTCAAAGAAAATCACAGTGAATCTTGCAAATAGAACCATCAGGTGATGTTCTGAAGATGATTTTTTTGTTTACTGTGTTAGCTGTGTATTTTTATTTTTTTGGTAAAAACCAAAACAAGATTGAACAAAAACCAAAGCAGCAAAAACCCAAACAAAAAACAAATGTAAAAAATCCACAACCCCCACCCCAAAACCAACCAAACAATAAAAACCTAAAACAAACAAACAAACAAACAAACACACAACAAAGAGCAAGAAAGTGTAGTTAGAATTGTCCAGCTTCAGTAAATACTTTGTGCATCCAAAGGATAGTAACCCTCAGGCTAAGATAACTTTTATTAATTTTAATAAATTAATAAAATAACTTTTTATTAAATTACTAAGATAACTTTTTCATTTTATTAAAATGAAAATTTCCATATGAAGACAGTGCAGCAGATCCTGGATGTATTATCCTATCTTATTGCAGTCAAGTGAGGTTCTTTGCTCTGCCCTCTGTTACTGTTGCTTTTACCTTCTGGGAGCAAATCCTTTTATGTCTTTGTCCTTATTGTTAGAATGCAGGTGCTAATGATATTTTTTAATCTGGAGGAGACTCTAACAAGGGACAGAGTATTTGGTACAAGTGACTTCTTATGCTAGTCACACTCCTGGTCAACAATGCTTAGCACTCATTGTTTTGTTTTACCTAGCTGCAGCTGTGATATAAAATGTACCAATCCTTAAAGAATGAAGAGTAGCACATAAATTAAAAAACAAAACAAAACAAAACAAAACAAAACAAAACAAAAAACCCAAAAATACCCCCACAAAACTAAAAGGGCACTGATGTTGGGCTGCTTCTGGGCTCCACTGTTTCTTTTTTTCACTAGGAGCTCAGAGTTTGGTCCAGCTGTTCTACGTATTCTCTACTGCTTTGTCGCTCATGCTAGTATTGAGGAAAGTTTTGGTTTTCTGTGGAAAAAACAGCCAAGGACTGGATCCTAAGTAGCCCCAAAAATAGGAAAAAAAGAAAAATGCTTATGTCCCAATTTAGGGAAACCACTATTTACAGATCTAGTTATTTTTGCCTTTATATCCTCCTCTCTGACTCTATCTTCTCTTTACCAAAAGAATGAAATTTAGACTCACAGAGTTTAAATTACAAGTGACAGTAGGCAAAGTTTGGAGGAGAACTTCTGTCTTTCGATAGAGTGGCTGATGTAGTGAGAATAACAGATGAGCCCTTTTGGAAGACAGATCTGCAGCTGGTCTGTTGTTTTTGGTGGTTTTTTTTTTTTCTCAAACATGTCAGTTAGTCTACATAACAGATACAATTTTTCCTTACAGAACTTGTTGTGCTAATAATATTCTCAGAGTCTTACAGTTATAACAGTACTAAATCAGTGCTAGAGATGATAACAGCCCATCTGATTAAAAAATAAGTAATCCCATAAAATATGGGATGTCTGATCCCTCAGCTTTAATGCAAAAACCCTGTATTTCAAATAAGAATAAACAAACCACACAGTCACATGCTTTGTTGCACTTAGTACTGTATTTTGAGAAAATCTTCAAGATACAATTTTTCAGAAGATCATTTGACTATTAGAAATGCCCCCTCAGTGCCATAGGATGTGATTCAAAAAATGCCATTCTGGCTTGGCAAAGGCAGTAGTTGCGGGCTACTATCTTGAGTTCTGTTTTGAAATTTGAAGGATATTAATATGAATGACTTGCTTTGATACTATTTTCTACATATCATTGTCTTGTGAGACCTTTCCTTATCTGCTGCGGCCAGTGCAAGTAAGCTGTTTGGTGCAATTCCACTGAAATCAATGATGGTACCTTCCCCTCCTAGGATGGACTTACTTAATATTTACCTGATAAGATGCCTCTTTCTTTTGCTTTGCCTGTTTCTCATGGAAAAGGCAATTTTCCCCCAGTGGTAACAATGAGAATTTAGGTATATGCATGAGCATCTGCTTAGAGATAAAATCTGTAGCATGTGAGAGAGAAAAAAATTTCTCCTGCATCCTGTTCCTATGCAAATATTAACGGATTTCACTGACAAGTGTCAGAGAAAAACTTGTCAAAAATTTTTTACATCAATACCTTTTTTCTATATCATAATGAAGGGATAATATATTGCAATAATAAACTTCAGGGGGCTTGGTAATACAGACTGCAGGTGGCTAGTAAGGATAACTGAACTGGCACACTGCCTGGCCTGGCATTTGCTTCAGTAGTTCACTTTTGGCAGCTTTTCTCAATCTGAGATTACTGTCTTCCCTTCCCACCTCTGATGTAACCTTTAAATAAACATATGCCAGTGACAGACCAGATATTTGAGTGGAGAACTGACCTAATATTTCTTTTCTTTCTCTAATAGGACCATTCCCAGGTTGCCTGTTTGTTATAACCTGCCCCAGAAGGTGAGAGTCACCCAGGCTTTTGTTACTATATCCCTTAGATAGACTGAGTGAAATAGATAGATAGATAGATAGATAGATAGATAGATAGATAGATAGATAGATAGATAGATAGATCCCTCAAATGGATTAGTGTGAAATGACACTCAATGATTGGCATTTATAAATGTATATATGTAGGGTTTATTTTAAAATTACTTGGTTGCAATTGAAAGTAGGTATGTAGCTGTTTTGTTTATTATTATCTATAATAATATAGCAATATAAAAAGCATGAAAATATCACTTAAGAAATAATATAAGGAAAAGAAAGAAAGGGAAAGAAAAGATAAGAGTAGACAGAGACCACTGCTTGTGGATTCAGTGACAAGAACTGATTGTTGCAGTTTAGATGTCCCTTGGTTGAAGTGATGGTGGCCATCTTGATCCCTTGGTTGTGGGGGAAGCCCACAGGACCCAGGGTTCAATGGGTTGTATACATCCAGGTTCAGGTGGGCGTGCCTAACCATCTTTCCTGGTGGTGGGGAGCTTTTACACTGTCTGATGCAACACTGTGGAACATCGCAGCCCTCCTATGGAAGGCCCCAGAAGTAAGTCTGGGGGAACATCAGGGATCTTTAATGGTATATGACACCTTCCAAGACATGACAGCTGCCTCTCACATCAGTGTGGTTGAGCCAGTTATGCCCCATCAGAGGGAATTCCCCAATACCTTCTCTGACATTGTAGGAGTGAGTCAGTTGTGTAAAGAAGGACTTTGTCAGGATAAAAAACATTATCCCACCTCGAGGGTGCAAACCCCACTCCAGCAAAGCACCCTGCTGGCCCTGCTAATGGTCTGTGTTTTTGAGTAGTTAACAATTAACATTCCAATCTCTCACACCCTTGCAGTATGATCCCATGGGCATGGTAGTACCAGACTATGTTATTTTCTAAGCATATTTTGGGAACACTATTGAGTTGTATAGTCATTTGAGTAATTATATCAGGGATAATATTCTTTGGCTATGTTGTTTAAAATTCCATCTCACTGGTACTTTGGAGAACAGCAGACCAGTGTAAGTAGCTGCCTGCTTTGAGGTATATCTACCTGACTGCTGAGATTGTATTACAAGGAGACAAACTGGAAACATTGTGTCCCTGTACAGTGCATAGTCTTGGATGGGTGATGCAGTCTCACGTTGGCTTGCTTTGTAATTCTTCAGGCTGAGACCACACACACCATGCTTGTCTCCTCTGTGGAAAAGCAGAGGTACTCTGGTTAAGGCACAGCCACAGTAGAGACAATACACTTAACTTCTGATAGAAGAGTCCTGATGCTGGTGTCTCACTGGTTAAATGATGTCAGTGCAGGTCAACTTACCTGTATTTCACCACTGTGCAAGTGAATTATGGATCTGACAAACAGATATCCTTAATGATAAAAATTGTAATAGTTAATAAATATATATTAGATTAGTAAATTTTTGTATATTATGAAGTATAGTTAAAATAGTTGCAACTTTTATTGGCAATAATGCTCCAAAGATATCTGGCTAGGAAGTGTAACATTTAGATGGATGCAGAATTTTGGAAGAAAATAATTCTGACCTTGCTTCAATACTTTTCCTTGCTTTTTCTTACCTTGGGTTCAACAATCATATATTTTCTTTATCCATTGAGTAAGATGCTGTGATTTCACAGCACATTTTAAAAAAAGTTTACATTATTCTTCAAAACCTGTCACCTGTCATTTAAATCTCTTTCTTTTCTGACTCTGACACTGCCTTATTACTGACATTTCTCTCTTGCTCATACTTTTCATTATTTTCCTCATTTGCTCAACATCTTTGCTATTCTGAGCCACTTTCACCTATTTTTCTGTCTTTCTGTCCCTGTTTCTTTCAATCCTCATAAGTAAACGCTTTTCTGTCCTCCATCTCCCTGCCCTCTCTCATACTCCCAGTGCTTGGTGCAGGTCCTGTGACTTTGTGAGATATTTGAAGCTTACATATTTTTGTCCAGCTTGATTTACATTTTGGATAAATTCAGCAGTGCTTTAGAGCTGGACCAGCAGCCGGGTAAATGTCATCAGCTGAGCATGCTGACTCAGAAAATGCTGCCAAGCCTCCAGCTTCAGAGGCTTTGCCCTGCTCCCTCAAAGAGGCTGAAATACTGTTCTGATATTAACTGCTCTCACCTCAGTGCCTCATGGTGAGCAGAGCAAGCTATTTCTCATTGAAAGCCCTTTAGAACAATAACTGGAGCTTCCCAAGGACCCCATGATGCCCCTGCCATTACTTTCATTCAAGTTAGGTGATGTCTGAGTTTTACCACACCTTGAGCTTGACATAGAATTTCTGTCGTCTCCCAGTTAGGCAGATACTTCTATTACATCATTCATGATTCCTCTCTTCCCTCCATGGTCTTACATGGCGAAAGATTTGCCGGCAGGAGTGATCCTGCCTGCTCCTGGACAACCATGTTGTTCATGACATGACTGAACTGGGCTTGGCTCCTTATGGGTCTGGCTCTTGCTTTATGAGTTTCAATGCAGCTCAGCACCATGAAGAGTGGGTATCTGCAGGAAATGCAGATGCTGTGGAAATCACAGCATACTGGAAATGCTAAATAAGGGTTACTGAACATCTGCACCAAAAATATGACAGTGCCTATTGAGAAATGGTTTAAGAGAGACTGGGAAGGCTGTAGCACTTGATGAGATCTAACCACAGTTGGTCTGTACGTAAGTTACAGTCTTCTGACTTTCAGTGGGTTCTGTTGTGCAAAGAACTTAGCAGACGTGGAACAAATCTTGGACCCTTCCTGGAAAAGATAAACATTCAAATACAGTGCTTGCACAACAGAAAAACTGATTTACCTCCAGGTTAAATACTCCTTTTAGGTCAGAATCTTTTATTGATACCTACATTGTTTATTTCTACTTTTACGGACTCCTGGAATGCTTTTATTTTGCAATGTATTTTTTTTTTTTTGATGGACACTGGCTCTTGAAATACTGACACCACTACTTTGAAAAGTGGAAATAGGAGGCAAGATCTTTTTCTCTGCCAAAAATTTTCCTCCGCAGTTAGGCTCTGTCAGTGACAATAATGTTGGCAGCTCTCACTTTGGAATGCCCGAGGTATAATGTGATGTCAGGCTTTCATACTTTTCAGGTTGAAAGGTTTTTGGTTTTTTTTTCCTTTTTTAAAGAAGAAAATCTGTACTCATGAAATTCTTATTTCCTTGACTGGGTTACTATCAACTATCTTGTCATGAAAATCTCACAGCAAATAGAGAAGACACAAGCTCTTATGCTGTGGCTTGGCTTAGGTTCAGCATGTCCACACGGTTAGAACTTCAGATCAGTGTATTCATTTATAGATGACATCTTAGTGTCTACATCTGTTTTCTTGTCCTGCACATGCTGCTGCTAGGACTAACAGATTCTATACTGCTCACAGCTAGGAGTTAGTGTGTTCATATCTTGTAGGCTGTGGGTTTAATACAACTTTCTTTCTCATCCTGAGTTCTCCATGGTGTTTTCCCATACAAAATAGTGCTCTGTAAGTTTCCTTGTTGGTGTGAGTGGTACTAATCTCCTGCTAAAGGAAGAATGGGGTAGCAAATGATGAAAAAACATAAAAACATCACAATGAAAAGGTGCAAATTTATAGGATACAGTAAGAAATGTGCATCACTCTACCTCAGGAATGGTCTATCAAAAAGAAGGACTTCAGAGACAGCTAAAGAGAACTGAAAGATCAGTCTGAAAAAAACTGCCCATATGAAAAGGTGCTGCAAAAAGACCTGTTTATGTTAAAAATGGCAGGTATAGGAAAGGTAGGTAGAAAGATACCCAGAAGAGTGGAAAAAAGAGTGGACGGATTATGCTAGAACTCTAGATTTTAAAAATTATTCTTCTGAAGCATCTTTGAAGCACTGTTCACTTAGTGTTGGACTTAAACAGGCCACAGCAATTATCATATTGGCTCAGACAAAAGTCTCAGTAGCAAAGCACATTCTTTGACTACATGTTTTAAACTAAAATCAGTACATTTTTATTCCAAACAGAGTTGGCTTTAAGTAACAGAACAAATTGAGTAGACTGTGTTGTATCTTTTCAAATTATTTCAAACACTTGTCTGCAGCATTTTAATTAGGAAAGGAGAATAATAAGCTTCTACAGGCTTGTTCTGGTTTTGTGTGGTGTTACCTTTATGACATGCTAGTTTGGCTCTTCTTGAAGCAACAGGGGGAGAGTTGAACTTCATTTATCTTAACGACCATCATATAGCAGCTCTTTGAAAAAATGTTTTTTAGAAAAGATGCTCCCCATTTGTCTGGGAAGGTATTGACTGAGGATTAAGGGTGGATTGCCTCTTCTGAAATATAAAATGCAACTTTTTTGACTGCAGCTTGTCAACACAATTAGAAGAACTAAACACCTAGTTCTGCTTTTGGGAAATAGTACTAAATGAAAACAAGAATGTGGTAAATCTGTTTCTTGGTAGGACAGAAATTAAGGAATTGGAAAAGGAGTTTTATTGTAATGAACTTAGAAATGTAAATCTGAAGACAAAAAACTACCACACATAATATAGATAATAACAGATAATAACATTGGTGGTATAAGCAGAAAATTCATTTTTTCTTTTAGAATTTGGGGAGAAAAATACCTAGCATGTTTGGCTGAATGTTTTTTCCTTTTGAGGAGCTGCTTTTAGAAAAAGCTGGTTTTTCTTAAAAACACTTGCAACATGAAATTATTTGAATTGTATCTGTTCCTTGGTAAATGGATAAACACCCAAATAGTAATTTTTATTTCAATGGTGCTATTCATACAAATAATTGTGTGTAAGTGGGAGTGAGAAAATGACAAATGTCTTCCTTTGCCATTTCTGTGAATAGCTTCTCTTTTTTTAAATTGACTTTAAGTGAAAGCATCTCTCTCACTCTACAGTTCTCTTTTAACTGTTCCAAGGATTGGATAGAAAGCATTGGCACACTCAAGACAATTCCATTAGCAGCAGTCTAACTTGGTCTTCTGGCAGAGACTGTCAAGCCTTGGGTGGATGTTATCACTAAAATATTACCTGCACATGCTGTACTCTTTCACCTGTACATGGAGAAAAAAATCTCGCAGTGTGACAGGGAGACCTAGAAGCAATGTTGTCATGCCCTTCTACTAAATCTTACAGATTAATACACTGAAGGTCCTAGATACTTTACGCATGGAAGGCAGGTTCCAACACTCCTGATACTTGTGGTATCTATCTGGTGCCAGCAGTGGTTTCATTTAATGTATCATGGGGAAAAATGTAGCATTTTAAAATCAGATCTCTGGAAATCATAAGCAAATTCTCTTCATCTCAGATATTGATCATGTTATAAGGATTACTGCTACACCCTGATCTCAATGAGATTGCGCTAAAAGGAATTCCAAATTTCAGCAATGGTTAGTTATGAAATTAGCTTAGCTGATTAAAGCATGGTCCTAATAACACCAGGGTTGTGGGTGCAATCCCTGTTATGAGCAATTCACTTAAGAGGTCTCTAAGGAACCTCTTGAGTCCCTTTCAACTCAGAATATTCTATGATTTAGATGTAAAAGTAGTTATGATGAATTCCAGTGATACATGTTTTTGTTGGTAGAATGAGAACAACTTTGCAGTTACTACTTGATATTCATTTAAAACAGCATTATTACCAAACAGCCGTCCCATCTCTTCTGCCAAGTCCTTGTTCATGTGCCCTACTTCTGTATTATGCCACCACAACTAGCTACAAAGCCTTGTAGAAAACCATACTGATAAGCCAATCAGCTAAAAATTCCTCTTGTTCCCCCGTTTACTGTCATTTTCATTTCAATCAGGCTCCCAACCTTGTTACTTTACAAATCCTTTACTAGCACAATATAGGGAATGGTGTAAGAATAGCTTCAAAATGAGCAGTGGAACAAGACCAGGTTTGGGGGGAAAGATGTGGACTTTTCTTGTAGGGTAAATTGAATTATATTTAATTTGTAGGCTTCTATTTTAAACAAATTCTGAATTCTTTCTTCATGGACATTGTTCATTTTTCATTTAATTTACTGTTTTCCTCCAACATACCTATCAGTAAACATTTCTACATTTGATCTGAACAAAAAGCGCCAAAAGGAAACAACAAAGATACAGGGTCTTTTTAATATCTTAACTTCAGTAGATTTTTTTAATTACTCTTGCCTAGATTTTTTCAGCTCTAATTAGTTCTGTAGAATGATTACTGAGTGATTTACCTAAGTGTAAGATTTTGTTGAATAGGCAAATACTACTTGTGATTAGAATTTGGGGGAAAAATAGAGTTCCTTTGTTAGGTTTTTCCCAGTTCCACTGGGATAAATAATAATCCTTTGCCAGTGAAAAAATATTCATTCTTGTTTCAAGGGGAAGAATATAGACTGGCCATTAGCAATAAATTGAAATTATCAGTATTATCAAAGTGAATATGCTGCTCTTGTTAAACACTGGTAATCTTGCTGTGTTTAAAAGCCATGTAAAAAACAGTAGTTTTGCATCTTCTTTTGGCACTTAGTCAACAAGGCGTGATACATGATGCAGTTACCAATTCCTGAAAAATTCACTAGACAACATGACCACTTTTAAGCACAGAATACTAATGTTTAAACCATTATATCACCTACATTTCCATACAATTTTTCACCAAGTATTTAATGCATTACAGTAGTATAAATACTTTCCTATATTAAGAGATCCACTGAAAAACTAGAAATAATAAAATAAAAATATAAAGTCTACTGCAAAGTTCATGTTATTCCAGACTTGGATTTCAGCCAACAGACCTAAAATAATTTTAGAATGTAGAATGCTTCTCACTTTGTAATGTAAGCATGTATAGAGGCACATACATGGGACCAAATCACCTTCAATGTGAAGCAATGCAATTCCATTGAACTTAGTAATTTTTAGCAGATGAGGTTGTGGCCATATGCACATATCTACATGTATGTAATTGTAACACACTCATGTGCTTACGTGGGATGGACATAAAACCATGTGCGCATGTAACAGTGTAATCACACAGAATTTCTTTCCTCTGCCAGCAAATTTTTCATTAGACTGGAAAAATGGAAAGCCTTCATGTACTTTAGATATTAATTATTTCTGGTTATGAGATGCATATGGTTTTTCATATCATTTCTGATTTTTAGGGTGTCCCTTGCTGAAACAGTGCCAAGGTTATTTGTCTGAAAGTCATTAATGATAGAAATAAAAGACTTGAGGAGAGGAGGAAAGATAGAAGTTTAATTTCACTGAATTTGTCCATAGAGAATACACTCAGTTAATATGACTTTTAAAATGTGGTATGCTACTGAAAAACTATTTATAAAACCTTAGTATACACATGGTACCTGCTATGTAAAATCTGCAGAACTGTGGTTGAATAAAGGAAAGAGACCTTCACATTGCAACAACTACAAGGTGTCAAGGCAGGAGCTGGCTCCTTTTCCTCCACAGGCTGCCACTTCAAGGGAGAGAAGATACTGATGGGGAGAAAACTTTTGAGCAACTTTAAAAGGAAAGTAGATGGTACAAATTGCAAAACCTTTTGAAGGGAAAAAAGTTATCCATAAAATTTCAGGTGCAATGGATTAAAAGATGGAAGAGGTTGATAGAGAAATAATTAAAGGAAGCATCTCAGGAGGCAGAAGCTCACTCTCTCCTCTTGTATGTACACAAACTACTGATTTCCTGATAGCTGTTTCCATACTTGAAAGTATTGTTTCTTTATTTTTTATTTTTTCTTTTCTTTTTTTCCCTTTTTTTCAGCTTGTTTGTTGTTATGCTTTATAAAGATACCATGAATTATTCCCAAGTGGACAACAAACCTAATTCTTTTCTAAGCTACACCTTCATAAAACCAATATAATTCTGTCAAAATGAACGGATAGAATAGTACCATTATTTTGCAGAGTGTTAAAAACAGCCTTGTTCCTGCAGAGGCAGGATATCTGTTATTCTTTGAGCTTCCTATTATCTATATTAAGCCTCTAGGCTACTTGTTACTTCTATTGTGATTGCTAATGCATGTTCCTGTTTAGTACTGGTATTCTCTCTTGCATGGTCCAGGGATAGCTTGTTCTGTCTTGGTGTTAAGTGCTGGTGAGATGCAATCAAATTTTGTACCTTCAGACCACCATAAGTGACAGAGAAGAGGATGATTCATCAATAGTAACTGCTTTAATGGACCTCTTCAGTGTGACAGAGTATTATATGAATCACATATTACAATGAAATGTATCATTGAAGAACAAACTGCAAAACCTAAAGAAAAAGAAGATATCTAAGTCAGCCAAAGAGTGATCTCAATTCTAGTTAGAACAAATGATTTTTTCCAATGCAGAATAACAGGGTTTTTTTGTGCTCCTGACTGGCCTACTGCTAATACTACACACTGTATCTTGGGGTTTGCAGTACTATCACAAAATATCATAAAGTAGAAAGTTGGTAGGAACCACAGTGGGGTCATCTGGTCCAGCTACTTGCTCAAGTAGAAGGAACTCAGAGGACATGGCACAGGAATGTGTCCAGATAGTTCTTGAATATCTTCAGTGAAGGAGACTCCACAAACTATCAGGACAATCTGTGCCAGTTCTTGATCATGTGCACTGTACTATGTTCCAGAAATGCTTGGCACTTTCTTTAATCTGTCCTTTGTGTATGTTTGATACACTTATAAAATGTTTTTCAATTTCATTGCTTCCCATAGATCTTTACCTTCTTTTCCTTTTCCTCATTTTTCTCTCATTTTACTCGTGGTGTACATCAGGGTTAGGTTTTCTTTCATGCCTTACTGTTTCCAGCAGATCACCACCTTCTTCTTGAGACACTCCTGGTTTAAAATCAAGCATGATGCCCACTGACATAACTGGGGACTGAAATCCCGTAGAGCAGAGGCCAAATTTGGTAGATATTTTCAAACATTTTGCCTCTGGGAGTATAGAAGAATAAGAAATAAGGCCTAAAGGAAATTTAAAGGCTGAAGGATGACAATGAGGTACTCCTTTGTGATTGCCAGAAAGAATTCCGATTTTTTTGATCATGACAGTACTTATTAGACAATACGCATTGAAATAGAGCCATGTATGGTTTGATTCCTACCATAGGATGAATGAGGAGAGTGTAATTAATGGGAGAGTAATATGTGGAAAAACTAAGATTATCCTAAGTAAAATGCATTTTTAAAATATATCTCCCGTGAATAAATCTTCTATGTTAAAAATATTCAGAAATCTTGAGAGAGTCTGATGTAGCAAGGTTCAAAAAATATGTGTTCACAAAACAACTGCAATGGTCCAGTCTTTGCATGTGGAAACTTTTAGTCATTTCACAGGTGAAAATTACAGGTGAAAATTACAAATATGATTGAGTGTAGTTATTCCTACATTCAGAGGCAATGCTGAAGACTGTTCAAGTTAAGCACCAAAGAGTATATAATCACATCTTGAAGAGAAGTTCGTACTTTGCAAGTTCAAATGAACAGCTAAGATTGTCATAGAGAAAATATGTCATTTTACCCTCTCTACAAATTGGTTAATGAGGTTCCATTGGAATAAGTAACTTCCCAAAGGTTATATAAGTCTGTGGCAAAACAATGAACTGAAATTAGCTCTCCAAGGTGCACAGTGTGACAGTGCAATGATGTCTTTATTTCTATTCCCACAGTATTTATTTAATCTCTGCTGATTTTTAAAATTTCCTTTTAATCTTAGAGAATATTAAGAAATCTCTTTAAAAAGCCAAAATCCTTAAATAACACCCAACCTGTTTTCCTGAATGCTTTTCTGTCCCTTAGGTTACCATAGGAAGTCGTGTTATGATCATGTTTAATTGTATAGGCTGTATTCTCAGCAACAAAAGTAAATCTTGACATTAGGAAACCTGAGGGTAAAATGTTTAAAAGGGAAGAAGGCATTTCATATTGGACAGATTTGCATGTGTTCAGCATTAGATAGAGAGCTTTAAAGAAAGCACATAAGAGTCTGAGCACTGAGGCTTTTCTGGATTCCCCACTGGGGATGTGATACTGCACTTCGTTAATATGTTATAAACACAAACGGGCTGGCACTTGCTGAATTCACACTGCACATTAAAAGTTTGAGGTTCCAGAGGGAATTCAGAATTCCTCCTCTTAACGGAACTGCTTTTCTCTGGGGAGATGTAACAAGCCACCACTGTGATCAGCAGCAGCGTGGAGACAGGCAGTTTCTGCAGTAGTAGAAACACTCATTTCTCCACTTGTTTAAACCACAAGCTCTGACTCTACCCTCCAAATGTTCTGTGTACATGACAGTTTAGGATAGTTTGCAAGTCATTCATATGACATCTCTAAGAAAGGTCTTGCAATAAAAATCAAAATTTACCCTGCAGTATGCAGAATATGCTAGCTGAAAACACAAATTGTTATTAAATTGTCTTATTTTTTTCAACGTAAGATTTTAATAATAACTCTTTGGTATTTTTCTTTCTTACCAGTTTGCTCATACAGTGATGCTTTTGACATATTTTTAAGAAAGGAGAGCATAATCCTGTTGTCCTAAACTCTTTTCTACAACTGAAAAGAAAATATTTTTGTTGTACATAAAGCTGTAAAAAACAGATCTAAAAAGAGGATGTTGAAGTGGGAGTGTGAAAATTTACATCCCTAGATCCTATATAGCAATCCTGACAACGGCTGTTTTGCTGATGGCTAATCATTCCAGTACTCCCTTTTCAGATGGTTTCCATCTCATACTTTCTACCAGGTGCTAGGCATCCCATCTGCCATGCCCATTGGGATTTTGCTGTCCCTGGGCACTCTCAGTGCTTACTGGTGAACTTAGTGTCAGACACTCAGTCAAATCAGCAGAAGTTATGTGATGAGGCATCTAAAACCTATGGTTTACTGGTGACTCTTCCTTTATGGCTATAGCGGGGTCAGCAGCACATGGCCTTCACCATGCCTCAAAGCAAAATTCTCACCGAACTCTAGCAAAGTCAGAAAACTTGGGCTTATTTGTGTCTAAGGTGAGTTTCACCCCTCATCTCCAGTTCACTGGTTTACAAAGTGCCTTAAAATAGCTCCGCTGTCAAAGCCAATATATGAACTCCTCGTCACTATACCAATGTAAATTATTACTTACCTAAAATTTTTTAAGGTGAAAATATATGGCATTGCAAAATGACATTTGACAGCAAAATGTGCCTGCAGTGACTGATGTGAGCTTTCAGTCTGCTGTGCTCCTAGAAACAAATGGACTGCTTTCACATATCTCCAGTCTCCAGGTATGTCTGTGGATACTACAGTGACTTCTCTTTGTTCTGTACTTGAGTGCTGTAAGAGTCAAGGTCTCATCTGTCATGTGCTATAGATAATCTTAAAAACACCTTAACAGACAACATATGAACCCCAGGGCTGTTTATATTCATGAAAACTATTCCGCCCGCAGAGGTCACATTGAGTGAGATAAACCATGTCATCAAACATGCAGCATACATTGCAACAGGGGTCTGGCATTGCAGGCTGAAGACTTTTTTTGAGTTGTGTCAAGGAGCACTGTTTTTGTCCTTAGCTTGATGAACAGTTTTAAACAGCCAGCACTCTTGTAGTTCAAATGTAGATGAGAATAGAAGTTACCACTATCCTCACTTCTCTGTACTGAAATGACAAAATGCATTTTCTCTTACCTGACTGCTTAATACTCAGTGAAGAGCTGATATACAAGTGTCGTGGTTGTATATATATGCAATGAAATAGACCTAATAAAATTAAGCAGCTGCCTGACAGCAACATTGCGGAGGACTGTCTTTCTGTGTTGCAGGCTGCAATATGTGCCTGACACATAATCAGGTCACAGGTTGCATTTGTACCTGTGGCAATAAAGATAATATTTAAAACTGATACAATAGCTACTTTTTCCCAAAATGTGTTATGATCTAATCAGAGAAACAACCCTAGAAATTATTGTGTCTTTACTCTATTTTACTGCTGTTATCAAAATCTTACCTGAAAATAAGAATAGGGATGTCTGGGTATTTGCAGTGCACTCCTACACATCCCACATCCAATTTTCCCTCGACTTTAGTGAGTTTTGGATTAGTTCTTTTGAAAAAGAACTAATTAGTTCTGTTTGAAAAAAAAAATAAGGCTGCTTCAGTAGAGCTTTTCACAAGCATATTGATATTTTTTTTGTCTTATACTATCACTGCAAATAACTTCACAGCCATCACTGACACCCTCTATCTAGTTTTTGCAGAGTTGATATCCAAAATGCAAGTATACATCGATTTTTTTAACAAATATTAAGAGATTGCATCTAGCTAAAACTTGTTATGAAGAATTTAGTGTGCATATTTTGCCTCCACACTTGTTTTATTCTGCTAAATAGCCTATGCAGAAAACAATTTACTTATCCATTAAAAAACAAAACAAAAACACCATACAAAAAAAACCCAAACAAAAAAGCCCTAAGAACAACAACAAAAAACCCCCAACCCTGTTCTATTCTGTTTTGGTTTCTGGGGTTCTGTTGTCATTTTATCCTAAAGTGCTGTTTCCTCACATTTGCATCTACCAGCCTTTTTAATGTGATATTCCATTTAAACTGCCTTTTAATTATATGTGCTGCCTTGGCAGAACATGACTGATGTACTAGCGTTAATTAGGGCTCCAGTCAGCAGCCTATGCCAGCTGGAAACTGAGAAACAAGCGTAAATTATTCTGTCATCAATCAGCTCAAAAATGTTTGAATCACTAATTAGTTTGCAATTTGGGTGACAGTTTATCTGACGCAGGCGGTGTCAGAAACTTCAGATCTTAGATGAATAATTTGCCAGCAACAAGCACATATTCCCTGCTTTTAAATACATGAAGGTTTATCTGCATGTTGAAAGGTGGCTCAGCAGTCTTCATTAACTTCCAACTGGGACTATGTAAATCAGGAATCAGTGTGAGGCACTTCAGTCTGTGGTGGCTTAGCAGATGATATTTAGAAAAAGAAAGCCTCTTTTCTCTCTTTTTTTATTAATAATTCATAAACTGATAGACGAGAATGTTTGGGCTTTAACAGCTTAAAGAAATCACAATGGTTAAAAAAAAGAAGGCAATCACCCCCTTTTACATGAAAATTAGTTGTGCTGCATCTTGCTGTTTAACTGATTTAGTCTCCTCCACTGTCATGTGTCTGGAATGTTAAGCAGTAAGTGATTAGCCCTTGTCCTTTAAAGCAGGATCATTATTGGGGTTTTATTAAATGGCAGACTTGTGTTTCCATTTAAAGGGTACCGGAGGTGGGGGAGGGGAAACAAGAGATTGCTGACAGGAAGCAGAAAAGGTTAGCAGTGTCTCAGAAGGAGAAACTATTCAACATTTTAAGTGCAGTTGAGAGAGTCTTAACATCTGTGTTATTCTTATCTATAAGAGAGATAAGTTTAATATCTTGCAACACATACACCTATTCTGTGTCCCATAGATAAAACAGAACTGTAAAAACAATTGAGGGAGACAGTATTACTGGGTAGAGAGACAGCAATGTGTCTTCCACCTACTCATCCATCCTTCTGGAACTGAAAGATGGCTTTGATATGGAAAGATGCAACAAGAGCAGGGAGGAGACCTGCAAGCCAACCATGGTGCCAAATAAAAAAGCACTTGAGGATAAGATTCTGAGGTTCTCTGTGGCTGGCAAAGGGCATGCTTTCTGCATTCAGAGCTTTGGCAAGGTAAGAGAAGTCATAAATATGATACTGTGTAATTACGATTAGCTAGTGCCATTCTAAGCACAACAGAACAGTAGCATGCATGGGGGTGCTAATGCTAAGTAAGTGTTAACAAGAGGATTTGAAGTAAGAAGTCAGTGACAGTTTGGTGACAGTTCTTTCCCCTACTGTCCCAAGTCCCTCTGCTTTCAAGTTTTGTTTGTTATAGCCAGAACAAATATGGTATGTCATATTTTCCCTGGTATGTCATATTTTTAACACCTTATCTACATTGGTTTAAAACTTTACTGAACTTTATCTACTTTGGTACATTTTTTTACAATATATTAAATAGACTTACGTAAAATAATTCCGTTTTCAGAAATTTCTAGGAAAAATGAGTTTTCTGCTTTAAGGGAGAAAAAAGTCCAACTAACAGGACATAGTGGGTTTGTATATGGCAAAAATTTTGATTCTTGGGCTGCTTCATTGAGAATTTTTAGATGTTACAGGCAAAAATGGTTAAGATTGGCAAAATATACAGTCTTCATAATACAGCAGTATTTTACACCATTTTAATGCGAAGAAAAAGGCAAGGTTAGTCAAATTGCAATATCCTTAAACAACTTCACATCACCAAAGACCAGGAGAAATTAGTTGGAAATACAGATGTGGTCTTTAGCTGGGGGATCCCCCCCTAGCTGGGGGATCACATGCACACACATGCACATGGGGTATGTCCTGTGAAAAAAATCAGTACTGGACTGGGTATGAGGCTGCGGAACCCTCAGGCCATCCAGAGTAACCAGTCCTCTTTCCTGTTGACCCCCACTACATCCCTCATCCAGGCTAAGTACCTTCCATGGATGGTCCCTGATTATGTTCCTCCTTAGGTGGGTGCCCAAAGTGGGATTCTGAGGGACTGGGAAATCCTGACTGCTGACTACCTTACCTGCAATCAGGTGGGAGGGAGCTGCAAATACAGAAATCCCTATCTAACAATACGTAGACTAGGAGATCCAGGTTTCAAGGTATCAGATCACGCACTCAACACGAATGGCACATTTGACTTTAATCCCTCTGTCTCAACTCTCTGTCAGCACAATGCTGGAAAAATAAATTCTTTTTTGTCAAGCACTTTAATGAACTACATAAAAAGCACATGCAGAAATTAATGAGTCTGGCTTTAGATGCAAGTTTAAATATTGGAAAATAAACAAAGGTTTGGACTGCACACTCCAGAATGAAGGTAAAGCAAAATAGTGAATAACTGCTTACTCTGCAGGCTCTCCTCTATACATTGAATAAGGCTGTGGTCTGCATAGGGACAAAAAAAAGAGCTTTATGGGAATTTCTTTTAACAAAAAACTTTTTGCTTGTTTCTTTGTTTTAGACGAAAATACCAGTTTCTCAAAACTGCAACCTTTTATGGAAAAAAGTTCATATGAATGACAGTTTTTTCAACAGGACTTCAGTGGCCCAGAGGAGAATTTGTTGTCAGAAGGTAAGCTGGAGAGTGATAAACCCACAGAGGCAGACCCACTCCAGAGCTGCCACCAGCTTGATGATAAAGCAACACTAAATGCTGTGCTACCATAGAAAAATTCAGCTGTCTTGTAGATGATGGCTGGAGGTCATGCATCTGGCAACAACCCTCTTTCTTCTGCATCATATACCTTTCTTGTTATATTCTGCTTAATGTATGAAGAAATCATGCTACTTCTGCTCTTTCTTGACAATTCCCATCTTGCTTTCCACATCACAAAGGAGATCTGAGGTAATTCAAGTACTGGAAATCTGTTTCTACTCTTTTTCTCTCATTGCTTTTATTTCAAAAGGTCTATTCTTTATTCCTAAATAACACTGCTGGATCCTAGAAATCTTTTGACTCTGTAAAGCAAATGGACACATGGACAACTGTGGAGATCACTGTAATGTAATACTGTCATTTCTAACTTTTGACTGTACAGAAAGTACACATGTATATGCAGCTGCCTAGTCTGTAGACATTTGCCAGGGTGTAAAACTGCAAACTCCATGACATTTCTAACAAAAATAAAGCAAAAAAAATAATCACCAAATCAATTTAAGCTTGTACGTATGGACTATTTATCTATCTCAGTACTGACAAACTACTACAAAAATCACTGTCCTACTCTATATACAGCATCCCTGTTCTCAGCCCTCTAAAAACTAAATAGATGTGACAGATCACTGGTGAGAAGAAAACTGTTCCTTCTTCAAAGAGGAAAATGTCTGCTAATACACAGAGAAAATGGCCTGTATAAAGTTGCATTGGAAGCCTTTGGCAGCATTGGCAGGTGAGCAGCTGTATAGTGAATCCTAGCTTAAGGCTTTAAGCTCTTGATAGTTCTTTTTATTTGCATGAGGTGCAGATAACTTCTACATGATCATGTTGTCTTTCTTTTTAAATTATTACAGACCTTTTATAAGTCTGAGGTCAGCTTCTTTGAGTTTAACTTATCTTAAAGACAAATTATGTATGTTTTAAAGAGATCTTTGGACCAAGGGCAGGTACTTTGTCTTTAAATGCTCACTCAACTCTAGAAAAATAAGAACTGTGAGAGAGGTTTTTTTGTTTTGTTTTGTTTTGTTTTGTTTTGTTTTTTTAATGTGTAAGTTGAAGTCAGAAAATCCATAATTCTGCTGTTGTCAGAAGCTGGTCTGAGGAAAGGCATACTGCAATTAGAGGAAGGGCCTGAGTTCTAGCTCTGTGTGGCTCAGCTGGAAGAAATAAATTCCCAGAATCTACTCTGTTATCTCAGGACTTCTTGCTGAACTACACTATCATGACATCAAGGAAGAAGAATGAGTTAAAATAATAAAAACAGATTGTTTAGAATCACAGAGAATAAATTTCTGCTATGTCTTTTCTTGATGCCTCCTTAGCAGTTCCTTTAAATGCTACAAAGTATTTTAGAACTTCTTTGATTTTGTTTTTGGGCTTGGGTTTGTTTGATATTTTTCTTTTCAATGCAATTATGTTTGTAATATGTTGCTATTGTGAAGGGATGGAACCTTTACTGTTGGACATCAGCTGGCATGCTTTGTCAGTGTTGAGGGAGAGGCGTGCCAGGAAAAGTGTTAGCTCTTGTTTATCCATTACTGGCACTGATGCAACTAGTGAAGAGAACATCTCAAACAGCTTTTGAAACTATTTTTTGGAATAGGGTAAGTTTTTTTTAAACCAAATATGTTTCAAAGGGAGTACAAACTTTTCTCTCCTAGTTTGTTCTCTTGATTCCTTCCATTTCATACATCTTATTAGACAATGAGAAAGAAAGATGAGGGTGAAGAAGTCCTTAAAATTGACTGAATATCCTTAAAGGAAACCTGTTTAGAGACTAGTATGTAGACCTCATCACAGAGAATGAACCAAGACAGGAAATATCTAGGGTAAAAATCATATTAATATGAAAGACTAGTGAAAGACTAGTGAAGACAGAAAAGGGGCCATAGGTCTGGATGAGCTCTTGCTTATGTTTAGATATTCATAGAATCAGAGAATCAATTAGGTTGGAAAAGACCTCTAAGATCATCAAGTCCAACCTATGACCAAACACCACCTTGTTAATTAGATCATGGCACCAAGTGCCATACCCAGTCTTTCCTTAAAAAACTCCAGGGAAAGTGACTCTACCACCTCCCTGAGCAGCTCATGTCAATGTCTAATTACCCTTTTTGTGAAGAAATTTCTCCCAGTGTCCAACCTGAACCTCTCCTGGCACTGTTTAAGACTACGTCCTCTTATCTTGTTTCTGGATGTCTGGGAGAAGAGGCTAAAATCTGAATTGGTTAAAAACTCCTTTCATTAATTGTAGAGAGCATTAAGGTCCCCCGAGCCTCTTTTTTACCAGGCTAAGCAACAACAGCTCCCTCAGCCATTCCCCATGGACTTGTACTCCAAACCCTTTGCCAGCCTTGTCATCCTTTTCTGGATGTGCTCCAGCTCCTCAATGTCTGTCCTGCACTGAGGAGCCCAGAAGTTGACACAGCACTTGAGGTGTGGCCTCACCAGTGCTGAGTACATGGGGTCAATCAGTGCCCTGGCCCTGCTGGCCACACTATTGCTGATCCAGGCCAGGATGCCACTGGCCTTCCTGGCCACTTGGGCATAGCTGGGTCGTGTTCAGATGCTGTTGACCAGCACCCCTAGGTCATTTTCCACTGGGCAGCTTTCCAGCCACTCTGTCCCCAGCCTGTAGCACTGTCTGGGGTTATTGGGACTGAAGTGCATTGGCACTTCATCTTGTTTGTTGAACATCATACCATTGGTCTTGGCACCTCTATCCAGCCTGTCTGTGTCTCTCTGCAAGGTCTTCCCATCCTCCAGGAGATCAACACTCCCACCCAATTTGGTGTCATCTGTGAATTTACTGAGGACACACTTGGTCCCCTCATCCTAGCCATAAATAAAAGTACTGAACAGGACTGGGCCGATGCTGATCCCTGGGGGACACCCCTAGTGACTCGATGACAACTAGGTGCAGCACCATTCATCACTGGTGTCTGGGCCTGGCTGTCCAGCGTTCTTAATCCAGCAAAGGCTGCACATGTCCAAGCTATGGGCTACCAGCATTTCCAGGAGAATGCTGTGAGATACAGTATTGAGGGCTTTACTGAAGTTCAGATAGTCACACCCACAGCCTTCTCTCATCCACAGAACCAGTGACCCAGTCAAAGAAGGTGGTCAGGTTGGCCTGGTAGGAACTTGCCTTTCCCAAACCCCTGCTAGGTGGGCCTGGTCCCCTGGGTGTCTTGTATGTACTGTGTGATAGCACTCAAGATGATCTGCTCCATAACCTTTTTAGGCATCAAGGTCAGGCTGATCTTGCTGTCAAGCCTGTGGTTCTCTGGATCTTCCTTCTGGCCCTTCTTGTGGATAGGAATCACACTGGACAACTTCCACTCATCTGGAACTTTTCCAGTTAACCAGGACTGATCTTAAATGATGAAGAGCAGCTGAGTGAGCTCTTCCACCAGCTCCCTCATCATCTTAGGATGAAACCCACCTGTCCCCATAGACTTGTGAGCATCTAAGTGGCACAGCAGTCACTAATTACTTCCTCATGGATTACACGGGGTCTGTTCTGCTCCCTATGCCTGCCTACCATGTCAGGGGGACAATTGCTCTGAGTATAACTAGGCAAAGAAGGCAGTAAGTATCTCAGCCTTTCCCTCTTCATTGGTCGCTGTATTCCCCTCTTTGTCCAATAAAGAATGGAATTTTACCTTGGCTGGCATTTTGTTATTAATGTATTTTTAAAAACTGGTGTAACCAATAGCAACCAGATTAAGTTTCAGCTAAATTTTTGCCTTTCTAGTTTTATTTCTACATGACCTAACAACATCCTTATAGACTTCCTAAGTTACCTGCCCCTTTTTCCAGAGGTTATATACACTCTCTTTTTCCCTGAGTTCCAGTGAAAGCTCGCTGCTCAGCTAGGCCAGTCTTCTTCCCTTCTGTCTGTTTGCACATAGGAATAGCTTGCCCCTGAAACTTCAATACTTCTTTTTTAAAGTATGTCCCATCTTCTTGGCCCACTTTGTTTTTAGCTTTGGTTCCCAAAGCTCTCTCTCAGCCAGTATCCTAGGCTAAGTTTGTATAGGCTAAAGTCAGTATAGGCTAAAGTCTGTACTGGGCAAGTTTAGGGTAGATGTTGTGTTGCTCTCCAGGAATGTCCTAGACTGCCTCTTCTGTGCTGTGGTGAGTTTCCAGCAGACATTTGGCCAGTTAAACAAGGACTGACAATCATGAAACATCAGCATCACATCATAGAATAGTTCATCCACCTCCTCATCCTGGTTGGGTGGTCTATAACAGACTCCCACCAGGATATCTGCCTTTTCAGCCTTCCCCTGACTGTCACCCATAGGCACTCAACTTTCTCATTGCTAGCCTTGAGCTCTGTACACTCACAACACTTCCTACTGTACAGAGTCTCCCCACACCTCTCCTTCCTTTCCTGTCCCTTCTGAAGAGCTTGTAGCCATCCAGTGCAGCACTCTGCTCATCCCACCACATTTCTGTCATTGCTTTCCTGCTGCACAGTGGCCTCCAACTCCTCCTGTTTGTTACCCATATCGTGTGCATTGGTGTAGTTGCACTTCAGCTGGGCTACTGATTTTACTCCTAACCCTGGCATCCTACCCCCAGGCTCATCTTAAGTGAGCTTGGTCTTATTCCCATGCCCCTTCTAGCCAAATGCTTCAGGTAGAAACCTGCATGCTGTGGAGGTCCTTGCTGATCAGTGAGCAATTATGAGTATCTAGAGAGCTGTTAAGTGGCTGGGTTGTCCATAGCCCCCTACTGATTACAGGGCTCAGCATGCTCCTAATGTGAAAGGAAAGCCTCCTTGGAAGTCTGCTCTTCTCTGCTTCCTGATCATTTGCCGCTTATGGAGAGAAAGGGTACTTAGGGCTATTTTTCCCTCCATCCCTCTCATCCTAGAGGACAAGTTGCAGGACAGACTAACCACAGAACTAGTCTGCAAAATTTGGTAAGTGCCCTGCCTCTTCAGACAACCTTGTATCACTGCTACCAAGTTCCTAGACCTTCCTGGTGGTAGTGGAGTGATGATTTCCTTTTAGTTTTTCTTCATTTTTTTTAGGATAAAAGGAACTGTTCTGTATCCCTGCCTGATGATGGTTTCTTCCAGGTGAAGAGGGTTGCAGGGCTAGTAACTGGTCCATCTCTAGCTCCCTGAAGTTAGTGTGGAGCATTTTCATTTCAAGGAAGTCTTGATACCCTAAGGCACTTGTAAAACTAAATATCATAGTTCTCAAGGTGAAGTTGTTTTTTTTTTTTCTGGGATAAAATGTATTTTAGAAAATATTTTCCATGTCTCACACATTCTATCTTTCTTAAATTGGACATTTATTAGCTATAAATGTTCATAATTCAATAATACTTAACAAAATATACTCCTGGAAATCTTTAAATCAACTGCCAACACTTTGGGCATGAAGGGTCAACCTTTATGCCTGATGTTCTTGTAGTCTTTATGATCTCTCTATCATCACTCATTCAGAACACTTCCTAGCAGATTTCCCTCACTTACCCTTATGCTCTTTGGTTAGAATGTTTAATGCCATAGGGGTGATCTTTCTAAGTAAGCTCCTTCTCTGCTCTCTTTAAATTCTAATGCACATCCACAGATCCCGATCAAGTAGATAAAAATTTCTGATTGTATGATCTTATACTTTACCTTGTGTAAAAACCAAAAAAAAGAGAAATCTCTGTCTTTAGTTCTACCTCTAATCCAGCAAGTTTGAAATATTTGTAGGTTTTTAAATGAGAAATGGAGTTTTTTCTGAACTACAGGTACATTTCCAGTACTTCACTGTTAATCTAACTTACCGATATGGCTTCTTTATGAACAACTGTTGCTTTATCAGCATGGTTATCAAAATCATCTTCTCACAATACTTCTGATGCAGTAGAAATTGGGGTGAGATTTGGGAATTTCTTTATTGGACATGCTGGGAGGAGTTTATTATGCTTTTCAACATAATCAGGTCAAACCTAGGGTGCTTAATATTGAGAAATTACATTCAAAATGTGATTTCCATGGGTTTTTTTTTTTGGTCAGGAAAATACATATTATTTCAAATTCTGTATAGTTCACAGTACTCCCCTTAGAACAAGACAAACCTGAAGAATGTAGTGTTTGTCACAGGCACAATGTGAAAGAAGGTTCTTTTAGTACTTACCAGAGGCTCCTTAATATCTTTCAGTACTGAGTCTTTCCATGAGCTATCATAAAAATTACAAATGTTCCTCTTTTTCTGTAATTCTGAGATAGTATCATAGCTGATGACACCTTCCCTTTGCTACCTGCTGTGACAGGGGATAAAGTGACTCAGCTTTGTAAAAACTTAACAGGTTCTCCATCCTCTGGACTTGTATCTCATCAGCAGGTAATGGAGCCAAGATTGTTCCTCCCACCTACTTCTACCCCATCTGATATTAGAAACTCAGTGTGGAATATTTTGGAAAATGTGAGGACAGTGCTCTCTTCCTATGAGTCCCATTCATGGTGTCTTGTACACCATATAAATGCAATTAGAAACTATTTTTCCAATAGTTTTAAAAAGGCTTTTGCATCTTGGTATATGCTATTTCTGATTACATTCTACTATGCTAGAACTTCTTGAAAATACCTGTTGTTAGATGTAAATTCCCTATTATATAGACATAATATTTTTTCTCTTAATGCTGCTTTTATCCTTTTACTTTCAAAGGGTAAAGCAGGATTATGGAATAGAACTTTCTAAAACTGCATAGTTTATACATTTGTATCATTCTGGATATTGTATGGTAGCCTGTTGACTTTTCACAAGACGGAACTGAGCAACTGGCACAGCATTTTTAATGTACTTAATCAGGAGGTCAAGAATGTGGTCTAATATGCTTTTTTCCTTGTGATTTTGTTAAATATGTCTTTAATCACTAAACACATGATTGATGACTTCAGAAAATATATGCATTTTACACTTATACATACAATTTGGGCTGGACTTTTATTCTTGCATCCTATTTAAAGGATAATAAAAGCAAAGATGAAAGATTCATCTTGTCTTTCTAGCATCAGATTGTCATAAAGTGCAACTTAGCACACTTTAGCAGTAATTTAGACACCTTGGGTGTCTAATCAGGTTTGAAAGCCATAATAGGGGAAGGAGGTAACTGGGTTTGCTTGATCAGTCAGGTGAACCAGTCAGTAGCAAACTTCAGGTTTCTGAAAATGAAATCATGAAGCTCAGAGTGGGAAGTAAGTTAGAATAGTAGAAATTATAGAAATAGAAACTGAGAAATATAGTAACTGAGAATCCTTGCATGAACATTGTATGCCTTAGGACCTTACAAAGAACCCAGAGAAGTATGGTAAAGCTGGTGAGGCCACAAAAATTCATAATCAAGACTGAAATTCTCAAAGCAGTACAATGGATTCTAAAAAAGGATTTGAGAGGATTTCTAGTAGCACTTCTGTGGATAACTTCCTGCAGTATTTGAAAATCTTAATCTAATTTTCTGAAGTTGGATAAACAATGACCAGAATAAGATATAAGAATAGCCTATATTTTCACATATGATGATAAATACTAGATGAAAATACCAAGATGGACTAAATCCATAATGAGGGATAAGATGATGACATTCAAAACAGAGAAAAGGGGATTTTTATTATTTTTTATGCAGACAATGAGATATAGTTCAGCCATAAGATATTATTACCCTCTCCATTGAAGCTTCAGCCATTTGTCACAAGATTTTTTAAACTAGTTAGGATAAAATACTAGAAAATATACTGCTAGGAACCTTCCTGCAGTAAGGAAGGAGCAAATAGTGATATATTTACTTTTTGTAGTAGCAAAAACTTCATCCACCTAATGTCTCAGTGTTTTTTCAAGTACTGCAACTCACTTCTCTAATAATAATAAAGAATGTAATTGTAATTAGTTGACGCTGGCTGGACACCAAACATCCACCGAAGCTGCTCTATCCCTCTCCTCTGCAAATGGATGGGGAGAGAAAATATAATGAAGGGTTTATGAGTTGAGATAAGGGCAGATCACTCGCCAAATACTGTCATGGGCAAAACAGGCTGGAATTAGAGATATTAATTGAATTTATTATTAAAAAAAATCAGAGCAGGATAATAAGAAGTAAAAACAGACCTTAAAAACACCTTTCCCCACCCCTCCCTCTGTACCTCATTTCCTCAGTGGTGCAGAGAGGCGAGGAAGGGGGATTATGGTCAGTTTACCGAAAGTTTTTCACACTGCTCACTGAGAGGAGTCCTTCCCCTTTTCCATTGTGGGATCCCTTCTAAAAGAGGGGGATGAACTTTCTCCATGAACTTTCCACTGTGAGTCCATTCCACAGGAAACAGTTATCCACAAAATGCTCCAATGTCGATCACTCTTCCATGGGGTGCAGTCCTACCAGGAAACCTCTGGTGTAGCCTCCTCTCTTCTCAGGTCTGCAGGCCCCTGCCAGGAGCCTGCTCCAGGACAGGCTTCCCATGGCTTCACAACCTCTGCTCAGGCATCCACCTGCTCAAGCCTGGGTCTTCTCCATGGGCTGCAGGTGGATCTCTGCATCCCCATGGACTTCCATGGGCTACAGGGGCACAGCTGCCTTGCCATGGGCCACACCACAGACTGCAGGGGAATCTCAGCTCTGGCTCAACCCTGGACCATCTCCTCTCCCTCTTTCTCCACTGACTTTGGTATCTGCAGAGTTGTTCCTCTCACATATTCTCACCTACTCTTCACTGGCCACAATTACAACTGCCCAGTAATTCACTTCTTAGATTTGTTATCACAGAGGTATTGCCACCATTTCTAATTGGCCCAGCCCTGGCCAGGTTATCCATCATGGAGCCAGCTGGTGTTGGTCCTGCTGGACACAGAGGAAGCTTCTGTCAGCTTCTCACAGAACTTATCCCTGCAGTCACCCTGCTACAAAAACTTGGCCATGCAAACCTAATACAATAATTTTTTATTTTTAAATACTATTTTATTTTCAGTAATAATAAGCCTATACCAAACTTCCTTTCAGTTTGGGCTTATGTGGCCAATACTTTTATGCCCATTCCCTTCCCATTAGGCCATTAAAATCCATTAAAATGGATCTGATTGAAATGGGAGAAACTTTAAATGTATCTTGGAGGGTTCATATATTTGGAGTCAGAAGCACCAAGAGAAGAAACTGGATCTTGGTTCAAAATAAATATATATGCAAAGCCATAGCAATATTCTGGTCCCTAGGGTATAATTTCCTCTGCTCTTGTAAATGTGGTTGTAAATTTATCAGAATATAACCATGCTTTTTTCTACACTGTGTTTATGTTTCTATAATCTCTGGAAACAACTGTATTAAGGCTCCATAGATTTTTTTTCTCCACTGTGGGAGACTTTCTTTTTCCGACAGCTATGCCTGGATATTTAACTACAGGCAACAGCATAATGAGTCCAAGAAAATGACTATTGAATTTCAGAAACACACTTAAATACTTTCCAGAAAAAATGTCTCTGCTGGGCTATGGTCTACTATTTCCAAAATGCAATGGGAAGAAAAATAACAAAGAATTGTACCTTTGATTATTGAAGAGCTGCAGCAAGTTTAATCCTTGGAGCTTGAAAGAGCTTTCAGTAAATCAGCCAATTTGTTGAAAAGTCCTACCATGAGTATTTACAGGCAAATCACTATATGAAAATTACTGTGCCCCACTGAAATCTATAATGAAGTTATCACTGAAAAACCGTGGTTGTTCAACCATGCTGATGATTATTTCTAGTGTGATCAGGTGGGGTTGGCCTGTGTAGAGCTTTATGCAGGCATTTGATTCAGGTATTGAACACCCAATCTACTGAAACTATTGAAGACAGATGGCTTTTTTTTTGGTGGGTATCTTATAAGGTCAATATTGTACTAGTTTAATTTCTTATATTGATGTTTTGGTCGGATGGGCAGTTTTGGCACTGCAGGTACTGCAAATGAGAATGTCTGCTAGTGTTTTCTCTAGTGTTATCCTTATTACAGGTATGCAGCTCAGCTATTAGTCAAAAGTATAAAGGAACTCATTCTGACAGTAATGTGTTTTGATTTTATAAAACTAAAAACATCTGTAGGTTTTGGGAATCTTAACTTCTGATATGGAAAAAAATCTCTCTGTATATATTTATCAGTTTTTCAAAGGCTTATATGTTGAATAGATATTTCAGATTGATGTATATGATATAAAACCTTTGTTGTCTTTTTCTAACAAAGAAACAGAAAAACTAATTGAAGAAAACAAGACATTTGTAGGTAGCCTACAAAGAAATCCCACTTGCAGGCAGAATTAATTGGCAAAATACTTTATGATGTGCCAATACATTTAGATGCAGCAAAGTGCTCCATTCTGGTAGAGCAGAATCTCTACCAGATTTCTACTGTTTTGCCTGTCTGCAAAAACACTTGGTGGCATGGTGGTTTTAATTTAGACTGTATGTTTCAAAAATAAATTATCATGCAATTTCTAGAAATGAGAGAAAATTTTTTCAGAGGATGTACTTCATTTTAAGGAGGCAAAGTGAATTGTAGGCTGGAGTTACTGCTATTCTATAGCAGAGGCTGCTCACCATTTCTCAGACTTCAGCCCAGAGAATCAAAAATTTTCAAAGTATTTTGTAAAACAAAAGAACCTTGGTTTACTAGAGAGATAGGGCTCACACTTTTCTACCTATAGCTACACATTCACATTCATAGTGGAAAACGTAGCCACAGCTTATTTAAAATACTGATAATCAGCAAGCTAATAACTGTGGTTTTACCCATCTTAAGGCAGTTGAGAAACCTATTCCATTTAATTAGACAAGTTTTGGCTTGAGAGACAAAGGCCCTTCATACTTCATTTTGGGCATAACTGCCTGTGTTTCTCTTCTTTTTTTTTTTAATTATTGCAAACTTAACTTTTGAAATATTCAGAGTAAAAATTTCTATGCCATGAGATAAACAACGTATATGTCAATTATTTCAAAACAGATTTAAGGGTGTAAGTGTCCAGGCTTCATTTCTGACTTCCTCATTCAAAAATATTACCAATCCTACTCTAAGATGTCCAGCTGAGGAATGGGAATCTTGTTATTAAATCTACAGTCATTTTAGGTATCTAATTTAAAACTATATGGCTAGCTTTTTCAGCAGAATTAGCATTTTCTATAATTTAATAGATGCGGAGGATTGAATCACTGATCTCACTTACAGCCATGAATGCTCAGCACTTTGCAGATTATTCAATATGGTCTTAAAATGCCACCCATAAAATAGAAATGCACAATTGGTGTCTGCCTATGGAAACTTTGGTTTATAACTTGTCTGAAACAGCAAAGTTGTTGCCGCAGTGACAGGACATTTTGGAAATATAAATACTGGCACAGCACTGCTTTCAGAGCTAGGCTGTCTTTAGTTTATTGCACTAGCCCTATCCACTAGCTCTATTCCACTAGCCCTTTCATGAGCTCTATTCAGTGTCACCCCCAAACTCCTGCCACAGATGTGAGAGGGTAACCATCAGCACTCTTTCTATTACCTGACAACTGGAGTAATATACCCAAATCAAGTTTTTTTCTTTATACTGAAGGAGAGCAAGGTAAAAATAAATGCAGAGTTATGTAATTATGCTTCAATGACCAAAACTGAAAATACTCCTAATATTGATATTTCTTTACTTCTTCATGCTGATAATCCCAACAATAATTCTTTCAGTGAGTACTTTATATGAAATTTTCTGAAGTTTTAAAAAGCATTTTAAAGCATTGACTCCTCTGTCCTTCTGTCCCTAAAAATCACATGGTAGCAAACTGAGACATGAAAAGCATTGCCTTCCTGAACCTGTATCACTAGAGCCAAGACGCAGCAATAGCCATCATACCTGCTGTACTTGCTGGCAGCAAGGGTATCTTAGATCTGATGTGGACTTTAGGGAATGTGAGCAGACACAGTTCCTTCTGACTTTTTTGAGTCCTGCCACAACCACTCCAGTGTGTTTTTTCAGTTCTATCACTTAATTGTCATTGTTACTTTCTTCTTCATGGCCTAGTTACTCTCAAATCCTGTGAATGTTCCTCTTTGTTGCAGGCCATCATACCCACTGTTTTACTCACAGTCTTTTATTCAAAACAATCTCTATTGTTTTGCATTTTTTTTTCCTCAAAAACTTCTTATCTGTATTGTTGAGTCCCCTTCTGCTCTGTCCTGGCCAGCTAGCAGCACTGACTCTGCTTCCAAAGCTCTCCATGAAGTTTCCATCTCTATTTTCCTTGACTCCGGTTCTTAGTCCTAGGACACTGAGCTATAAAAGGCTTGAGCATCTTGAATAAATGGTAAATGCCTCAAGGTTTTGGGAAAACTAAATTTCTCATTTGGTAAAAAATCTCAGTGCCCATTTACCATTTTTTGAAGGATTCAAAGGCTTATATGTTGGCTAGATAGGTTGCATACATTTCTCTGCAGATGGTAGAAAGTGTGTTTCAGTGCAGACAAGTTCACCTGCTATATTTCAAGGAGCTCACTCAAAGTACTGGTGTTTTAGTTTCCTAAAATAATAATTTCTAATACAAGCAAAACATTTTCTCAGAACCACCAAAAACATTTTATCTAAACTTGCCAAAAAGTTCATATTGAGGTGCTTAATAGAAAAGTATAAATTCAGTCCCATACTGGATGATATATCAACATGATTTTATAGTAAGAAGTACGAAATAACTCTAACAAAAGGAAAGTGTAATATGAGTTCGCTTGCTCTTTTATCTCATCACTGTGATGTGATTCTGCCCATGGATTTACTGAAAGAAACAGGCAGTTGGATAAATGGCATCCTATCATTCACCAGGCTGGGATTTATTCCATATTGTCTGATGTGATTTAAATTGAGCAGCCTCCATTGACCACCAAACAGAAATACCAGCCCATATGTTAAGCTAGGATTGCTTCTGTGGGAGGCAAAGAGAATTCATCCCATATGCTCAATAAATTGAAGGCTTTAAAGTATTCACCACTTTCACTGGACATTTAGTTTATGCTTTATTTAGGGATGACTGAGTTGAATTCACCCTTAGTGTGAAAATTGTAAGTGGCATACTGTTTCTCTGAAACTGTGCACTTGAATCTGAATTTGCAAAAAAAGGGCTGATGGATGATAGTGAGAATACTTTGTGCTTTAGAGAAAACTAAAGTTTCCACAGTCAATATGCCAGGCTGTATATGCCATGGAGCAAACTTTTGTAGTAGACACTTCCTCTGATTCTGGCAGTTTCTCTCTGGAAATCAAATTAATTCATGTTGCTTTTCTGCACCACAATGCTTTTTTTTTAAAAAGATTAAAAAAATATTTCCTTATTTATCTTAGATTATGTTGGATTTCTCAGCAGTCATATAGCAGTGACTTAAGCAGCATTATTATCAGACTTTTATTATTTGATGGTAAGTGAAAGTGAGGAACAGGAAACAAGAAAAAAACCCCAAAAACTACAGCAGTGGTGTCATTAAAATGAGTTGGATTTTATAGTTGCCTAATACTGAAGAGGTTAAAATACATTTTGCTTCAAAGCCAAGAAAAATTAAATCACAATGATCTGATTTAGTATAGTTAAGTGAGATTATCAGCAAAGACATAGTATTTCATTTAAAGGAAGTACCTGGTGGCACCAACAATATCAACAATATCAATTACAGAAATGTTAGTTACAACAAAAACATTCAATTTCTTAACAAAGGTCAACAGTAAATCTATCTAAAATACATAAGGCTCATAAAAGTCATGGCTTAGAAACAGTGACTGAAACTGATGTTCACAAAGTCAGCATTTAAGCATGAAGATGCTATAAAATAAATAAAGACAGGATTAATTTAACAAGTTATCTCAAGAGTAGAATAAGAAAAGTGAATTGACAGTTACTCATGCAATTCAGAAGGACACTTTTTTCCTGTAAGGTAACTGAAAACAGAAGTGAGAACATTGTGTTGAATTCATTCCCTAAATAAGTTTGCTGACAGCTGTATAGATCTGTGTGTGCAACAAGGCAGCAGAATCTGTTGTATTGTATCAGGAAAGAGATCTGCCATAATAAAATTGCCTATCTTGTTCTTGTATAACAATAGAAAGCAAGCCTTATTCTCTTGTTTCATATTGACTCAGCTGTTCCAACAGCATAGGTGTGCACCAGCTTTTAGGAAGATGCAAGTTGGGAGAATCAGATCACATTTTTGCAGAAGAGCCTGGAACATTTCGGTGTCTTCAGATTAAATCCATCTGCCTTCTATCTTGAGGCCACCTATTTTTTTTAAAAATCTAAATGCTAAGTGACAACTACAGGGTTGGTCCATAATTTTTCATCCTTTGTCTTTTCATTTTCTGTTTACTTACATAATGGTTTTTTTCCTTCCTTCCTATTCATTTTGTCCCTGAAAGAAAGAAGGAAAGGAGGGAGAGAGGGAAGGAAGGAAGGAAGGAAGGAAGGAAGGAAGGAAGGAAGGAAGGAAGGAAGGAAGGAAGGAAGGAAGGAAGGAAGGAAGGAAGGAAGGAAGGAAGGAAGGAAGGAAGGAAGGAAGGAAGGAAGGAAGGAAGGAAGGAAGGAAGGAAGGAAGGAAGGAAGGAAGGAAGGAAGGAAGGAAGGAAGGAAGGAAGGAAGGGAGGGAGGGAGGGAGGGAGGGAGGGAGGGAGGGAGGGAGGGAGGGAGGGAGGGAGGGAGGGAGGGAGGGAGGGAGGGAGGGAGGGAGGGAGGGAAATAATACTTCTCCTTATTTATTTGAACTAAAAGCTCATGTATTTGGAATATATTCTTCTATCAGCTGTTTCATGCTTTATCATTCCTCTCTGTTTGAAAGGACAATATGGTATTTGACTGCCAAAAATCCAGGAACCAAGGACCAAGTTTTCAGTGAAGGTTTCTGTCTGTTTCTATCAATTATGAAAACTGCAATTGGTTAAGAAGTCTACAGTGTCCCACCAGACATTTGTTTTAACTATTAGTATGCTATATTTTATAATAAGCATTAAACTAATAAATCATGTCTTATATTCATTTACATACACTACTGTCCCTTCTTGTTTATTTTCAGCACCACATTCTAAAATAAGGTTTGTTTTTTCTGCTTAATTGACCCTTTTTCTTCTAGTCTGACAGAACTATAATAGTTCTCTTCTTAACATCAAACTCTCTGCTCTTTAATTTTGCTTCATTGTGTCATTCTGAGGATTAACAAAGCAGTCTTTGTGAATTGCAAACAGTGCAAGTACCACAGCTTGGAAACCACTGCACTCTAACATGTGGTTACTAAATTACCATTTTTTTCAGTGTAAGAACAAGAGTTTTAGCTTTCATTCATACATGCTTGATTTTTTCCATAGGTAGAATAGTTATATGACCTGAGAAATGAACCTGTCTAAGTACAAATTCCCACAAAGAATTCACAAATGTCACAAAAGAAAAATAAAGGTTCTCTGAGCAAGGTTCATCTAATTGTGATAAGGATCTAAGACCTACAATCCCCTTTTTACTGAGGCACTATGTTTTGCTGAAGTGCAGAATAATGCCTTGGCATGTGGAGTTTCCCTAGTACTGTATTGGGCCGTTAATAATTTTCTGTCTGGTACACTGAAAATTGCCAACACCAAGCTATTTCTTCATCCACTGGTCTTTCTCCAGTTTTGGACAGTGTCTTCAGCATATTTTATCTAGGAAGACTTTTCCAAAAGTAGTTCCTGAAATATCTATTGGAAGAGCTTAAAGTTATTTCTTCCTTGAAAGATTCTATGTACAAACCAGACCATTTGAGCTTTTTATAACATGCTTTGATAAGAGCTCAAGGTAGTGAAAACCTATGTATAAGTATACAAAACCAAGCAACAGTATGCTAAGAGAAGTAACACAGAAGTATCTCACCTTAGGAGACAATTAATTGTTTCTGTATTCAAAGCATACACCTAGTGCCTATTTACTCAGTAATCAAACACAGTGGATGAAGCCTTAATTTAACATGAACATTGGATTCTCTTCATCGTTAACTTCTCTTGTGAAGGGTGTAAACATTCTCCTGAACGATGTGTATCCTGTTCATATTGGTTTGACTGGGACATTAACTTAGTGTAGAGGAAAAAAGCATTAAAATGTCACCAACTGGAAAATGCAAGCCTAGCTGCTTCTTTTTCTTCTTTTTCTTTTTCTTTTTCTTTTTCTTTTTCTTTTTCTTTTTCTTTTTCTTTTTCTTTTTCTTTTTCTTTTTCTTTTTCTTTTTCTTTTTCTTTTTCTTTTTCTTTTTCTTTTTCTTCATAATAATAATAATAATAATAATAGTAACATATCTCTTTTACAGGTGACTGGCACATATGTATCATAGTCTCTCTACATTTTTAAAATCCTTTTCATCTAATTAAATAAGATACTAATTTTGGAGAGTAACTTCCACTAAAGCTATCATTCTAATAATATTGCAATTTTCCTCAAGGGAAAAAATCTTTTTGTCTACTATGTTGGGTTTTTTAACACACAGGCATTTAACTTTTAAATAATTTAATTATGATGCACTTCATAACACAGAAGTAACCAGAGACTTCTGCTGAAATAATTTATAGCTTTTAGCATCAAAAATAAATGGCAGTCTTTGATGTTTTCAGCCATACCATAACACTGGTATGGCTGATATATAGTTTATTTAGAAAGTTTATAGTTTATTTTAGATATATAGTTTATTTTCAGGTAATCCTGTAAGATATATAATTTATTTTCAGGTAATCCTGTAAGGAGCAAAGGTCTTGATTGTTTTTTGACACTGTCTGCCATGTTACCCTTATTGTCAAAGTCCAGAAGTGTGGACAAGATAAATGGATGGTGAGGTGGATTGAGAAATGGATGAATGGAGGATTCCAGAGGGTTATGTTCAGTGACACAGAGTCTAGCTGGAGGCCTGTCACAAGTACTTTGTCCCACTTGGGTGAAGAGACAGCCTCCTCCTCAGCAGGCTGCTGATGACACAGAGCTGGGAACAGGGGCTGATAATACAGTTCAGAAGGGCCCTGACAGGGTGGAGAGAGGGGAGAGAAGAACTGTCTGAAATTCAACAAAGGTAAATGCAGGGTCAGCACAGGCTGGGGTCTGATCTGGTGGGAAGCAGCTCTGAGGAGAAGGGCCTGGGGTTCCTGGTGGACAGCAAGCTGTCCATGAGCAGCAGTGTGTCCTGGTGGCCAGGAAGGGCAATGGTGTCCTGGGGTGCATTGGGAAGAGCAGTGCCAGCAGGCTGGGGGAGGTGATCCTGCCCCTCTACTCTGTCCTGCCTGGTGAGTCCATGTGTGGAGAACTGTGTCCAACTCTGGGCTCCCCATGACAAGAAAGACGTGGAGATCCTGGAGCAGGCCTAGTCAAGGGCTATGAAGATGATTAGGGGGCAGCCTCAATTATGAGGAAAGACTGAGACAGCTAGGAGGAAGAAGCTTGTCAATGTATTCAAGTATCTGAAGGGAGGGTGTCGAGAGGATGGAGGCTCGGCTTGGTGGTGCCAAGCAATAGGACAAGAGGCAACAGGTACAAACCGATGCACGGGGAAATTCTGCTTGAACATGAGGAAGAACATCTTTACTGTGCAGATGATTGTGCACTGGCACAGATTTCCCAGAGAGGTTGTGGAGTCTCTCTCACTGGAGATCCACAAGGACTGATTTGGGCACAATCCTGTGCCATGTGCTCTGAGATGATGCTGCTTGAGCAGGGAGGTTGGACCAGATGACTCCACTGACGGTTCCTGCCAACCTTACCCACTCTGTGATTCTTGATCTTTATGGGTCCCTTCCAACTTGAGAAATTCTATGCTTCTTTGGTCTTTCACGTTTTAATTCTTGAAGGGATAAAATCAAATGAAGTGTATGAGGCTATTCAGTGCAAAATATTCTCTACTATTCCTCCTGGCCTTCAGGAACATTGTTTGTAAGAGTCAAGGAGATAGAGCTACAATTTTACCTCTGCTTCCCTTCCCAACTTCCCACAGCAATGAAGTACTTATTCTAGCTCTCAAACTTTCAGGGTTTTTTCCAAAAATATTCTTTTTCATTTCTTTCTAACATCTGATCTAGTCCAAAATCCAGTCCTCTACTTGTTCCCCTACATATTTCCACTTGTAATAAATCTGTCTCAGCAAGGATGACCTCAGAATTCTGCACAGTTCTTGCTTTCCAAATCCTGTTCCTGTCTTGCAGCACAAACACCTGAAATCCTCACTGTCCCTTTGCCCCTCAGACCTTTCAGTCAGAACTCTTTGCACAGCCCTCTACTCCAGGTCCTGTTGTTCCTAGAGCCCTCCTAAGCCCTCAGTCTTTCCCACTGACAGCCTGGTGCAGCCATTACTCCCCATGAGCAGGGGCTCTGGTAATCTAGCACCTTTTTTCCCTTTTCTAGCACCTTTTCTAGCTCAGATGCTGTTGTGCAGGAGAGGGGAAGCAAGCTTGGCTCATATAGCCAAGGCTCTGACACCCAGAGCACACCTCAAGCCACAAATGGGCCTGTGACTGCTTAGCGCCCATTTCCCAAAGCTAAAAATACGTAACACACACCTAACACACGTGTGCCTCATTGAAAAAAGGTTAGAGAAAAAGCATAAAGGTTAGAGGACAATATGTTATTTTTCTACCACTTTTCACAGCATCCTTACTCTTTATGCATTTTCTGCACTTCTGGGCAGAGAGTTTTCCTGGAGCTATTGGTGACCAGTCTTCACCTAAGGCAAATGAAGAGCACCAGAATGGGAACAGTAAGTCTTTCCCCATCCCTTACAGTTAGCACAGGGATGAGTCTAAGGAAGGAAAGTCAGAGTGAGGAAAGAGAAGTAAAGGGGAGGGAAAAAATACAGGGAATTGACAAGGAAGGGCTCTGCAATGACCTTGGAGCCAAAACCTTGGAGACAAAAGAAAAGATCACTGAGAAGTCAGAGGTGAACATTTAAAGATTAAGAGATAGAGAAGAAGGTATCTTGTTTAACAGCAAGCCCTGCAGCACTGTAATTCCCTATGTGTTTCTCACTGGCCATTTCTTGAGGCATTTGCTCCTCTTTAACAGCTGGAGGCTCCCTGGGAGAAGGCTTCTGGAAGTGCTGCATCAGTGAGGCATTGGGGCTAGCAGCAATTCTCATTTCTCAAAACAATCCCCTTACTCAGCTTGAAAGTCATGTGCTAGGTTTTCATCTTGTCTTTGTATATTAGCTTCTGTTTCAGATCTTCTGATATCATAACTTAAATAGGTAGGCTCCACATGAAGGACATTGAACTTGGCAAAAGATAATCCTGCTATTCAACAAAGTGCACTTTGTTGCTTGCATCGAAACAAATTATTTGAAATGAAAGCCCATTATTTGGAACACATTGGTTTCAAAATTGACCATGCCCTTCTCTGTATTGCAAGAATTCAAAGTAAATTTTGATGATATGTCATTTTGCACCTTTTCATCAGACACAAAGGGAAAAAATAAACCCACATCAGTTTATTTTTATTCAGTAATGTAAAAAGTTAGATTTTCTAATGACTTTTGTCAAGTGGTGAAGCTTATAGCTTGTCTACTAGAAGTTTCTTGTCTCTTCTTTTGTTACTAGTTTTAAAGTGTTTATCACCCTTCTGTTTAGTGATATTGACCCTGATGTGTTCAGAAATCCCCTCCACTTGTTGTAGCTAAGGGATAAGTCTCAGTGTCTAAGAAAACGGGAGGCCTGCAGTCTACAGAAAATATTGCAAATAAACAAGACTAGAAACAAATTTCCTTCCTGTGCATCTTAACTGAGACTGTTGCAGCATCTTCTATTCTTTATCAGTGTAAAACTAGCATTTCTGGCAGTGATCTGTTTACTTCAAGAAGTATCCCAAAGTTGGGAAGGACTTTTTGAAGACACAAAAGTTGTGTTTACACTCATCTCCCACTTTTCCTTAATATTGGGCCACAAAATACATCCTGTGTTACCATAAGAATACAAGACCGAGATATCCAGAAGTCTCAGACTAACTCTTGGTGTAGCTCTAAACTGGTTGTGTGTTTGACCTGGGAGATGTTTATTAATTCATGGCTTGCTCTCTGTTTTCTTATCAGAAATTCCATATCAAACCTGAGCAACACTTCGATGGAAAGTACATCTGAAACCACTGCACTTTTTCATAAACCTTCTTGTGTGTATTGGACATTTTTCCTATGAAAAGCTGTTTTACTGATAAAGTGCTTCATAATATTTGAAGCTGGGTTGGTGCCCTCAAACACAGTTTAGTGAAAGGATTTAAGGGTAACAATTAGAAAGAATAGGAGGTAAGGAGGACAGTAAGCTTTTATCAGTATGCTCTAAGCCTGGAATTAATTGCTTGGAGCTATTTCAAGGGAGTCTTTTTATAGAACCTTGCACAGTTTGGAATTGAGTTTTCATCCTCACCATTAGTACCACAAAGCAAAGCCTCGCTTATCAATTGGTATGGAGCTAGAATGTTGTATTTCCTCCATACAAAAGTAGTTTGAACATTAAATTTGGCATTCTCTCCTAGAGCTCTCTGCTTTCTAATACCAATTTGTTGTTCTGTTCAGCATGGGCTGTCACAACAATGTCAATATTTTCAGCTGTAAAATGCAACTGAGCCTGTGAAGTTTTTCCAAAATAATGTCATTCAAGCCAGATCATATGCTATAACAAACAGTATTTTCAGTCTGTTGGCCACCAGTGTTTTCATTCATTTTGGGATGCTTTCATTTATCTTTATATTCTGTATGTAGAACATAATTCTGTGATATTTCTCTATTGATCTTCAAATGTTTGTTGGAATTGGTTGGAATTGGTTCAGCCAGGTTTTTTGGGTTAGTACAATGTGCTCATACCAGGATAGCAGAACATCAGCGGCTGATACTTGTGTTACTGGTTTTCCCTTAATTGCCTCAGTTTACCATGCAAGTAAACAACTACTGTTAAGCCATGACCAGGGATACATCTTCCGTATTCCCCGAAATACTGCAATTTCAGAAACAGCTACCTTTCCCCAGAGCTGATGCTGTAGAGTAAATGGTTGCAATCTCACCAGAAAAAATACAGAAAAAAGTGTTTGACACTAGAAGTCTTACTCCATAAGCACAAAGAAAGAGTGCTGCAAGCATATGTGTTCTGGTTTACAATACATGAACAAGTGTGGTCTTTAACACTGTTCTTGAGATTACTGTCTGTAAGAGCCTGATTTCACAGAATCATTTAATCACAACATGCTTTGGGTTGTAAGGGACCATAAAGATCTTCTATTTTCAACCCTCCTTCCACCCTAGTGGACATCTTCCACTACACCAGGTTGCTTAGAGCACCATCCAGCTTGGCCTGGAACAATTCCAGGGATAAGGAGTCCACAGCTTCTCTGGACAAGCCACTCCAGTTTCCTACCACCCTCATGGTGAAAAAAAATTTATTCAAACTGGTTCACTTGAGCTGTGCTAATGTGACAGTCATTCTCAGCAATGTAAGAAAGGGTGCTGAGAACTTCTGGTTGAATACAAGGAATGTATTCTCTTGCTGTTCCCATGTCTGTCTAAGCTTTTTATTTAGCTTTTAATCAATGGAGATGAATTTTTAATTTTTTTTTTTCTCATCTAAATGACCTCCAGAACACCATGTTCTGCAAATTACAAAGGCTCCCATTCTCCCATCACAAAAACATTGCCAAAGGTTTCTTTTTTTGCCTGATTACAGCAACTCAATATTTCTTTTATGCCCTCTGCCTTTCCAAGTGAACCACCTTCAGTTTCTTTGGTGGAATGATTATGCAGAAGAAGCATTCACAATGCTACAGAGCCCAAAGGGGAAAACGATGGCTTTGCCATCAGCCCTGAAAAGGGGCAGTGCAAATAGGAATCACTCTGTTTTACTGTTTGTCCCCAGTTTGGAGTAAGCACTAGGCAGTAAGTATATCTCTCATGCAGCCTTGGCCCAGCTAGACCTGACGATGTAGGGGCCCTCTGTCTGTCTCTGCTCTTTTTCACTCACTGCTTCCTAGTTGACAGAGGAGTAAGAGGACTCCTTAATGTATACTACTTTCCTGTGAAAACCATGCTTCGGCACATGGATACATAACTTGACTCAAAGACACAGCACCAAGACAAAGCTTTTCTGCCTGCATCTGTTGTGGTTTTGACAGGTACTTACAGCTGACTTGCCTGCATGAACACTACCACCGTCAGCAAGGGCTCTACCCTATTGTGGCACAGGTTTTTTTCCTATCTGGAAGGAAATCATCTATAGCCTGTCTGGGCTGTAACTCTGCCTAGTTTTAAATCCTAGCAAAGGACAGCTACTGCAAAGTGTGCCTATATTTCATTGGTAAGAAGCAGCCAATTTACAGTATGATATATAATGTCTGTTGATCTTTTTTTTTTTACCTAAAATACTGTCATGCACTCTCACAATCTTATAATACACAGAATATATATAGGATGTACCTAGGTGATACTAAAAGATATTTAACTTATTTTGTGAAAAATGCTTGCAGGAGACAAGCAAGACATGTTGAGTTGAATCAAAGTTGATTAGGAAACATGCACAAAAATGCAGCCACAAGCACTTTGGGGCTATAAGGCTGCATGTTCATTTTCTTTCAAGTAAGTTGGTCTGCATGCTCTATTACTAGGGTAACAGTGGCAGATCTATAGTCTCCTTTGACTCACTGTAAAACTGTGCTTGTTGTACAAAAGGTAAAACATTTCAGAAAGTATTTTTCAAGAAGAATCTTCCATTCTAGCTGTCTGTGCATTTTTATAGAAACACAGGTAATGCAAAAAATTTGTGGCCAGGAATGTTAGTTCATCTCTTTTCAGACTTAGTCTTCAAGATTTTTGTTCACACATCCAAATATCTTGTAGCAGTAGCTGTTCTTTAGTTTTAGGAAGCTACCCTTTTAAATTAGGAATTTGGCTTCAAAATTGTTTTAGTTATAGCTAAGATGTATTATGAATTCACCAGTTAACATGCAAAACACATTACTTAGATCAGGAAATGGGGAAGCCTCTTCTTCCTTCATTACAGAGCTCATTAACCTCCTGTCCCACAACAGTCTGACAAACTTCTTCCAAGTTATTTACGTGTTAAAGAATGAACATCAGAATACAATCCTTTATAGAAAATATGCTATATTCTGGTATGTTGAAAGTAAACCTGTTCCCCAGAGAGATCTTTTTCTTTAATGGAGAGAGAGCAAAGTAAAGCAGGGTTCGTCTGGCAAGGTTATGGCTCTGTCCAAAGAGCCTACTATCTCCATGGAAAAGTCTGCAGTCCTGTACCCACAGTTGGCAAGACAAGAGGAGTGATGCTCGTGTGTCACGGTTTTCTCTTTGCAAGTTCAATTTCTTTCCTAGGGAAAGCACAGCAAAGAAGAAGGGAAAAAAGTGGGAGGAGGATGACGTACACACAAGGTTTATTAGGTCAGGGCTAGGACATGTACTTGGATTTGACAGCTGAAACATGCTTTTAGGTCCTCAGCACAAAGAACTACAAATCTCATGGCACGTAACAGCACTTCAGATAGACAATGGTTGATGTCAAACTGATGTGAAATGAAAAGCTTCTTTTCAGTTTGTCAGAAAATGACTTTTTGATTTCAGCTGAGCTGGGCTAAAACAAAACATTCTGTTTTAATTTTTCTCATTCAAAACCAAACAATGTCTTTTCCTTCCACAGCAATTTCTGGGTTTTGTTTTTGGTTGTTTTTTTTTTCCCTACAGATATTTGTTGAGCCTCTTTACAAATATCTGCAAAGGTCCAGTTCGATAGAAAATATCCAGCCACCTTCAGTCTTTTAAGGATTGAAATCTGTGTCTAATGTCATCATAAGGCAGATGTTTAGACTGCAAATGATGGAGAGCCCTCTGGAGATGATGGAAAGCCCTCTCCTTTGCCCTTTCTAGCTTCCTGATCCTACAAAACATAATCTGACCTGCACAGCTTGACCAAAAGCTCAGCAAGCCTGGGGTATAACTTTAAAATACCACTTTGAATCAAATCCATATACTAGAAGGTTCTCTCCAAATCAGACTGCTTTGTTCTTCTAATAATGTTGCTATTCACTAAAATTGTGCTGAAAAAGTCATAGAGCTGCAGTAAAAATGTTTTCAGCAGGATTTCAATAATCATTATCCTTAAGATAACTTAGAAGGATAGATTACTTGCAATATGAGAAACACTTTTGTTCCAAAGTCGTTTAGGCATTACCAAAAAACTAAACTAAATTTGTTTAATTTTGCAAACCATCTTACAACACAAATAGGAATATGCAGGCACATATTTAATAAGGGAAACTGCACGAGAATGTGCCACGTGTGAACTGTGGCTAAATCAGCATTTTACTAGGAGCTAGCATTAGCTGAACAGTATTTAAACTCAGCAAAATTTGCCTCTTTGTTTCATGAAGCATTTCTGAACTCAGCTGAAATATCCAGAAAATACTATGAGCAAATCATAAGTATTCTCTAGGTACCTTTTTGCACAAAGTCTCAGGTGTTGATGTTTAGAATGCTAGTTCTGGAAGTGGTCCCCTATGTCGTGTTAGTCTTTTCCTCTGCTTGGAAAAACAAGAACAAATGTAGATAAAATCCTTTTCTTTGATAACAATTTTGTGTTGACTTCAAGAGCAGGCCATCTCCAAAGATGCCCACAGAAAAAGCTGCAAATAGTTTGTATTTGCAGTTGAATAAAAGGCTTGCCTGATCTAGAAGTAATTGTGAACACGTTCCTTCTTTGGCTAGTAGCAGTTTCAAGTAATTCTTGTCTATACATAGCTTTGCCAGACTTAAATTAAGTACATGAATGACATAGAAATGTTTTACATTGTGTAAAAATATCACTTGGATATAACTTAATTTGTACATTTCTCTTGAACTAGGAGAAACATCAACACTGCATTAGAGTCAGGACAAATAATTGTCTTCTTTTTCTGGCTAAACAGACACAGTCTGATTAAATTTTTGTTAAAGATTAATATAGTCTATATATATTGTTTGCAATATCCTTAAAAATAATTGTATTAAACTATAATCTTAGTCATTATCTGCCTTTTCTCCTCAATAAAAAAGCGAAGTCTCCTAGAGTGGAGACGTTATACAAATTGTACTGTTTAGTAATAGCAGTGTTCATTATGAGAGGCCTAATTATGGTCATCATTTACAAAAAAAGTCAGTCTTGCCACAGAAGGCATAATAATGAATGCCTCTTGCTTAAAAATTAACTAAACATTTTTTTCTGAAGGTATGAAGTCTACTAGTCTGCAGTATGTCATCACTTTTATTCTTCTCTTTAAAATAATTAATAATAATGAAAAGTATATTACAAGTAATTGCGAAATCAGAGTATTTTTAATACTGCAGTTGGATATGTTTGTTTATTTACATGATAAACCATGCAAAATCCAGAAAAGGGTACAAGAATAAAAGACAAGTCATTTTAGTTATGCAGGGATTATTCTATATGCAGGACCAAGCTGACTTCTTATTTACAGTGGTGCAAATAAATGGCAAATTTAATTCTACTCCAGTTTACAGAAGAATGGTCAGGAGCCTCCTTATTTCTAGAAACTAATACATAATGTGAGAAGCACAAATAACAACTGTATGTTCCTCAAGGAATGATGTGCTCCAGTAAAGGAGTCCAACACAGTACTTATGTAAGGGGCTTAGACTGGGTTTCTAGGTGTGGCCCTAGGCTTTACACACCCAAGATACAATAGGATTAGTTTTAACAAGTCAGGAGGATGGAAAGCAGCTTTTAGGTTTCAGAAGAACTTATATTTTAATGTTTTTTGTAGTGTGCTTTAGTTGATGTGTAAATTGTACAACACAATTTTGAAAACAAAGTTTGTAGCAAGCTCACTGACATTTTAAATTTCAGTTTTAATTCATCTGTAGTAACTCTGAGTTTGGTAAAACATGGATTCTTCATTTAGAAGAGGCATTTTGTTCTTAGCTAACGTGGCAAAGCACATTGGAGGCTCATGATTTTGAAACTTCATAAAAATTACCTGTGTTTTCTTCTTGCAACCAAGAATATAAAGAATTTGGAATAAAAAAGTTTTGTTCCACCATATCAAAGGAATATCTCTTTGTAACCAGTTCTATCTGTTATGGTTTGCTGTGATATCTTTTGGGATCAGAGTTTACAAAGATGATGCTCGGACTAGATTCAGAAGACTCTCACCCTTCCAGAATAAATTAGCAAACAAAAATACTGCTGGCAAAGAAAAGGGTTTCAAAGCTAAAGTGTTAGGATAATTAAATGCATATTTCAGCAGTATTTATTTGGCATTGATTGGCTGAGGCCACTTACTGTGAAGAGTTGAATAGTTAATTCAAGTGCTAGACATCTCCTAAAGGAGATGACCTTGGGGTCATATAATTGTAACGGTAATTTATTTAGTCGAAGCAAATGAGTATGTTCTCAATTAGCTTAGCAGGCATTATAACAAGACTGTTGGGATTTATATTTGTTTGTGTCATTCTGCTGTAAGAATAAAGTTATTGGATCTCTTTGCCTGCATTTAGTTCCCCAGTTCATGATTCTTCACAGAAGAGATGTAAAAGTTTTCTCCACCTCATTAATAGGTGACTAATCCCAATGCTGCAGATATTGGCATAATCACTCAAGGGAACTATGGGATATACAGCAGTATCACTGGCAGAAGACAGTGTTACTTACTTAAATCTCTCATACTGTTTTTATCCCCCTAATAGATATTCTAAAATTTACCCCATAAGTTGGTGCCTGATGTAAAGTTATTCGACCATTGGGGCTCTTGAAGTTTTATCACAGATATTTTATTCTGCTGGGACATTTTTTCCCACTGCTTTAATCTGCTGTCAGTATAAAATTGGAAAGCACTAACTCAATTGTGTTCTTCCTCAATAATGCTGCAATCCTCTGGGCTAAATTTCCTCATGTATTTTTTAAATTTTCAAATATCAATACATTTTCAGTCTTCACTGGTTGGGGTAAATGCGAAAGAATGTATGACCTACCTCACATGGCAGCATATGATTGATTAATGGAAACTTGCCATCTAGATTTGTCCATTATCATGAACTACCATTAGAAATAAAACAACCATTATGATTTTGTAGAAATTGCTCCATAAGACAGCTGGGAAAAATGGGTTGCCAAAAAATGTTTAAAAAATTGAAAATTAAAAAAAAAAAAAAGAAACAAAGACAGAAAAAATAGGAAATTTTTTCAAGGCTTGTCTTTCAGCAATCAGAAGATTGAGTGGAGACTCATCGTGGCGGTGGAGGTTGAAGTTGTGTAGGTGATCGGATCCGTGGGTGCGGGTCGAGGCTACTAGCATGGCTGGACCTCTGCTAGTTGGTTTGCTTCATTTCGAACAAATAACATTCACATACCCCAAGAAACATTTGAGTGAAACAAAAAGAACCATCTTCCTACCTCCCTTGTGACATTTACAAATCATGCAGAGCACTTATGTCCAAGCTTTAGTCTATTTCTTATACACATGCTTGAATATTTCATTGAGCAGAGATGACTATCACTCAGTCTGTATAAGAATTCCTTGATTGTCTTATTTTCCCAGTCGTGGGGAATCGGCTCCCACTGTTTTCCTGCTCATGGGAAGTCAACACATGCACACAGCACTCTCAAAAGTCAGAGGACATTTGGTGGTCAAGGAAACTTTGCATAACCTGCTTAAAATTCCATGTGATATAGAATATCTGTCCTTCAAAGTGTGCAATAGAAAAAACTGTTGAATTTTTCTAGTATTTGGCAATCATATTAGCATATAGACTTAGCATATAGATACAAATAATTTTGTAGCCAGTGCTATTTTACAAAATTTTCCAAGGAAAAGATAGTTTCAAAGTAAGTTCATTTTTCTGCCTATACCGTGAAGTTGTACAACTCTGTCTGCAGAGGTTTGGGAGAAGAATTGTTTAGTTCTTTTCAGTCTCAAGCTCCCTATCAACTAGGATAATTGGAAAGAAGAAAAACCAAATGAGAAATTTACAGTCATAGTAGAAAACATTTGTTTTCCATTTACTAGTCAGTATTTTGAAAGAAATTTATGGCAGCAGTGAATGAGTAACTTTGATCAGGATACTTATGTTGGTGTTGGAACATGGATTTCAGGGTCTGTCTATGGACACTGGGGCTTGGAGGTTAACTGTGATTTCCAAACAAGTTAAAACATTTTTTTGTCATCACTTGAGTCCCTTGAATCGACTATGATATTTCATTGTAAAAAGATTATTTCGTGTTAGGAAAACAATAATGCTAAAAAATCATCCTTCCTTTCCAGTAGAGTCTCATCACCTCTTAATCACTGAAAGGTGATTAGGAAATCTTCACTCTGTCCCAAATCTCATTCTATTCACTGTGTGAGGCCTCCTGTTGATATTATATTAAGGCCTTTGGACCATGAAAAAGGCTATTAAATCTTACAAGTTAATATGCATATACACCTTCAAATTAACAATGTGTAGTCTTTGCAACAGCTTTGAGAGCTCTGGCTTGTTGCATGAAATGCAGTATTCTCTAAGTGAAAGAATATTTTGTTCAGTCTTTAACTTCTTTGAACAGAATAATTTTGAAGAAATCTTCTGTATGTTATGTGTCCTGTTTTACAGCAAGTGCTGTAGTATTGTAAAAAAGCAGTCTGTTTTTGGTGATCCAAAAACCACCAAGTTTTACCATATAGATTTTACAGTGACTATTATAATGTTCTGTGTGACTGCTTCATGTGGGCAATTTCAGTCTACCAAGCTCAACATTAGTTTAAATACTTGAGTGCTGAATGCTGTTGGTCCTATTTAGATCAAGAATATGTGGGCAGTATGTCTTATTTAGATAGAGAGTATGTGGGCAGAGCTTCACTGACTTGGAGGAAGTTGAATCCACTCGTGCCAAATCTGACCATGCCTATAGCAGTAACATCAAATTTCTTTATATGAGATAATCTGTAGTCTATATGTAACATGTATATAATAGAACACATTTATTTCATGGCAAGCTCAGTATTTTACCTTGGTGGTAGAAAGGCTGGAAGAGAGGGGTAGAGGAACTCTCTTCCTCCCTTAATACAGGAAGAAGTACCAGAAAATTACTAAGATGCTTCCCCAATGCTGTATCTCTGTGGTATGTCCTCCAGGAACTCCCTGCCCCTGGCCACATGCAGCCTGGAGGATATTATCCCAACAACCAGCACTGCTGCCTTCAACCTGAGTCTCTCTCACAGTGACAGCAGAGATCTTCAACAAAATTTTGCTCTCTGGCCTCTCCCCATTAAATTTTCTGGTCAAACAGTAGAAAAAAAAATATTTTCCTGGTGGTCATGTTGTTCCATTTGCCCATGTTCTGCATTTTATGCTCACAGAAATTCTAGTGACCACTGAAAAAACTGTTGTCTCGGGCTGTAATCAACTGCACAGGCAAAAGGGACAGCAGGTAAATGATGACATATGGAAAATCTGTGACATTTTGAGTTGTCTATTGAGAAAAATTCCACAGGTCTAGGTTTCCCACTGGTGTAGGTTATCTTTTATTGGCATTAATGGCACTTGGCAGATAAGCTCCCTTGAAAAAATTACATACCTTGCTGTCCAGATGCCTGACCAGTAACCACACGAGGAAATCATCATGCTCTTAGAGGAACAGTAGGTTTTCTGAAAACAGAGCACATTCCACCTCTTGGTAGAAAAGATACCTTTCATCTTGACAAGCTTGAGATATGGGAATTTAACATTATAGTCTTGCTGAAATGAAAGTGCCATGGGTTATATGAGTACATTTTTAATAAAATTCTGTTACATTGATCAATCTATGCCCTTAATGTAAAGCTGACATTAATTCCCCAAGACACACTATGGTACTGTATTAATACTTGAAAATGTCTTATAAATGTTTATTTTGTATTTGGCATAACTAGTGTACCACTATAGAAATTGCTTCTATTGACCTTCAGAATACAAATTTGTTGGATTATCATGACTGACATATTCAGAATTACTCATTCTTGCCAAACATAGCATAACAACTTTTTAACATTCCCTTTTCTTTCCAACTGCTTCCACTTTCATTATATGAAATATAGCTGTATTATATACGCCCTCTCATTGCCTAACATGTTTTTTTCAGGGTTTGAGAAGATTTACATTTGGAGCTAAATGTTTCAGTGATTGCTCTGTTGGATTTCATTATACTAGTGTAGTTAATCAAAGCAGGTCCAGCCTTGCAACCATGATTCATTGTACGTTTTTTTGAACTTAGTCATTTATACTGAATGAATATACACATTATCACCAGAGTACCAGATTTCCTTTAACAGACTGCACAACACTGCACTGTAGTGCCTTAATAAACTGCTTATGCCATGTGCACACTACAGCTGCTTTTCTGGGTTTTTTTTAATTTTTTTCCCTTTTTGAGGAATTAATTGAAAGCCATTCTCCTTACCAGGGGAATGAGAGACTCATTGGTTGTGTAGCCAGTGCTAGGGAAATGGTTTTCTGTTGTTGTCCTAATGACTGCAATTTCACTACACACATGGATATTTTCAGATCTACACACTACAGGGATATTTACAGATCTACTACACATGCAGCTGGGTGGTCTGCACAGTAGTCATTAAGGAGAAATCCCCAAATAATTGTAACATGCTCAAGTTTGGCTGATGTTTATTCAACCACATGCTTAATAGTGTAGTTCAGTTACAGACAAGAGAACCACTGGGTTTGGTATGGCTAAAAAAAGATTTTGTGGTTTCTGTTTCCTTCTCTTGGACAATCTAATCTTGGTTTTGCCACTTCTGTTGAGAGGTAAAATTCTTTTACCCTCCAAGAACCCTAGGAGGTAAACATTTAAGGTAGTAGCCTATGTTAACTAACACTTTCTAACTATTTTGCAGTTTTATGCTGCCTAGCATCTGTATTTAATGTGCTGGCAGAGTTGAGCTAAAGCCTCAGCAACCTCTTTCAAATGCTATAAATCAAACATACAGAGCTATTTAGCTGCCTAGAGGTGAAGATGGGTGTTTAGTAAGATTTATCTAAATGCCTAAACAGGTCAGGTACTTAATTCCCACTGAAATCGAATGACAGTACTTCAAATACCTCTGTAAATCAAGATGCTTGTACTTCTGCCAACAATGGACTTTTGAAATGTGTTAATACTAGCACCTGCTGTTGTCATCCTTTTATTCTCTGTCTGGACTGAACACTTGTGACAGTCACATGCTTTTAGTATAATGTGGAGGGAAGCAGTACTATGTGGAGGAAAGTAGTACTAGCAAAACCAGTTTTGACAAGTGTCTAGATAAAATTCAGGCACAGCTGACTGGGTATCTCTGTATTCCTAATCTCTGTTTATGCACAGCTGGCTCATTACAACATGTGGTGTTCACCATTTCCAATACAGGAAAAACACACTGGCTGTAAGGTGTAAGGTGTGACTGAATGAGAAGCCAGTCCGTAAAGAGAACAGTGGTGATTGTCCACTTTGCATCAGTTGCTTAGTAAAAGTAAATGTGGTGGGAAGGGAAAATCTTGTCATATTCAGTATGTTACTGTTCTATGAAAACTGGTGCCAGCTTCTAAGCTCAATTACTGTAAGTTTGCATCCAGCATGTTAAATGGATATAAATTAATTTGATACTGATACATAAGATTTCCTTGATTGGAAGGATCCTCCACTTATTTAAAGCTGCCCCCCCCAACAGCTCCTCTGACACAGCTCCTTTTAGCCGTTGTCACAGAAGAAGTATATTACAAAAGTGAGAAGTGATTTTCGCCTCCTCAAGCAACCCTGAGCACAATGGTTAGATAGCACAGCATGGAACAAAATCAATTTTGAGGACGACTGTTGGATGGCTGCTGCTACTGTCATCAGCCTAGTTTGCTACTGCGTAGGAACTATTTTTTGTCTTAACAAAAGGTACCCAACAGCATCAAACAATTACAAAAAGGGGACATAGACAAATAGAATGCAAATATCTGCCCCTGGGATTGTCTTTGTGTCCTCAGTGTCACTTATCTGCCCTACCAACAGCATATTGTTAATTCATTCGCCTGTCTAAAAATGAGATTGTATATTGTGTTGGCTATGTGATAATGACAATCCCCTTTTGTGTTTGCTTTCTACACACATTTGAATGATTGCCTTTTACTGGCACAAATGGTCATAGAGCACATGCTCCCCTGTCACATGCAGGGGTATTCACTAAAAACTAAATGTCATAGTCGCATGTGTAAGTATTTATTTCAGAAATATATGCTAGTTTTTCTACTGCATGAATAGAAAGAATACTTTGTGACTCATTTGGCTTGTCACAACTAAACAATCCAACCAAGTTGTCAAATACTTACATATGGGTTTTGGATTAATCTACATGGTTAATGGTTACTTTTTAAAAAAAATATTTCAAATAACAAATTAATCTGGAAAATGATAAACTTTTTGCAAAAAAAAAGGCAACATGTGTCTGATGAAAGATTCATTGTGAATTATTCACCAGTCTCAAACTGTAGAAAGTGTTAAGATAAAAGATCTGTAAACTCATCAAACATTCAACAAAATTCACCAAGCCTGCTGCATCTTTCTTTTTTTTTTTGGTCACAGCATTTCTGCCTATGAAAATATACTCATGAATTTGCAAGATTCTACATATTTTATGTTTATTTCCTGAACTAACAATTATTCAGCAGTTAAAGCAAATCTATATTTCCAATAGATCTGTGGTGTTCTGTTTTATTGCTTTACTTCAAAGACATATTAGTATTTCACATAGATTAATGCTGCTTAGAACACATAGTTTAATTCCTTCCCAGTGCATATGATTTCAACAACTCCAACTCTTCAACAAGAGGGGAAGACTATTCAGCCTTCCTGATATTAAATAAAAAGAATACAAGTAGGAGGAAGTAGTATATAAATATTAATTTATCTTAATCATCCTTGTAATTTTATATGACTAATTTACTCACATGTAGAAGTTTTGTTATGTCTACTGAGCCGTGATTTGAGGGTATGCATTGTCCTCATACAGGATGTTGGGCTACTTGCTTCTGGTGAAACTTTCCCCAATGTACTAGGGAATGTAAAGATAGCTGGGAACTTTCCTATGCATCCTAATACTGTAAAGATTGACCTGCATAGATAATCCCTTTTGCAAGCACCTTGACTGCATTATGATGAGCAGAATACAAATTTTTGGCAATTTTTAAAAATATCTAAACAGTGGAATATACAATTGTTGACTTTTCAGACTTAAACCATCATTCAATTAGATTGTTTTCCACAATAGAACTTTAACCACAAAACGTCTGACTTTCCCTAGCTCTTTATAGGAAGTAATTGCCTTTTATGATAGGCTAGAAAAGGGCTTACTGGGGGGATAAATAGCCTTCTTATATGGGATTCTTGAGAGAAGAAGTCCAGCAGATCACTTTAAAGATTGCTTTTTTTAATAAGAAATCCTACACAGTTAAACTCTGATAGGAAATACAGCAAATGTTTAACAGAATAGCACCACCCTTTTTTGCAAAACACACAAAAAATCATACTATTTTACTTCCAATTAGTGATTAGGAAATAAAATGTTATACTGAATACAAAAATATGTATTTTTAGAGCATTGAATTGTGAATACATAGAATTTTTCAGGCAAACACCCCCTTGCCCCAGTTCTTCAGAAATGTGACTTCTGAAATCTACAAATTGGGAAGAGGCAGGAAAAAATCCTCTACTTTTTTTTTTTTTAATATATATATATCGATAGTGGGGAAGAAAATGTCTATCTAAACATTTGGGAAGATGCTTAAAGTTTGTACACAAACCCTAAAGCAACAGTTAGTAATTCACTAGATGGAGATACTAGAAGGCAGCTTATAATTATTGATCTGTTAAGGGTTTTGTTATTGGTCATTTGTGTCTGTTGAAGATGTTCTAACAATTTACTGTCAATGACAACAGGATCCTGGAGTTGGGATCACTCTAGCATTGTTAGCATTTACTAGGATAGATGCAGGCCACATTTCTAGATACATCCAGAAGCACTAAGAGTGAAAAGGCATCCTTCCCAGCCAACATAGTTAAGTGCTAGTTCCCAGTATAGTATATCCAGGCCCTTGAGCACAGAGTGTAGTGGTCTCTTACTCATTCGTTCAGATTTATTTATTTAATTAATGTCCTTTACAAAAATCAAATGCTTACAAAGTGCATAAGGAGACCTCAGGTGGATGAATCAGCTTTATCTTTTCCCACCCTCACTAATCCTGCTATTTGACTCATGATAAGAAAAAAACTCCACTTATGAAAATCAGGCATTTGAAAATAGATATCTAATGGTGCAGAAATGTGTCTTACTAATTCTGGATCCAAGGCACATGTACATATATGAATGATCATTTAAGATAAACTTAACTTTTCACTAAGACTGACTGTAACTTAAGAAAATGTTATTTTAAGATAAAAATAGGCTAAGCACCACCTGTATTCTCTGGTTCACTATGTGAAATGGGAAGCACATCAGAATACACCTCAAGGTATTAAAAGCAACATATCCTCCCATCAACTGCATGTCACCATAGTAAAAAAGGCTTTCTGCTAAGACTACCTGAGAACTGAACAGGAAAATCCCTTTTAAATAATTAGAAGTTTTAAAAATGAAGTTTTAAAAATGAAGCCAACCTATGGAGAGACAATTCGTGTCCATGTTATACACTTCATGATGTGAAAAGTCTCCTGAGCACTACTTGCATGCACAAAATTGTTGAGTTTCCTGCCATTTTAAAGGTTACATTTTAAAAGTCAGGTTTATATAGGAGGTAGGACTGAAAACCAACCTGAGCAACAGAAGGATAAGAAGAGATGAACAGCTCTTTTAAACAGTGTGTTTAGGAGAAAGAGGAATTTCTAGAGCTTCAGTATTTTGTTTGGAGGCAGTACTGTTCCTGGATATTACCAGAAAAAGGCCAGTTTGAGTTCAGTGACTCAGTGTGAATGGCTGTGAAGACAAGCCCAGACTACAGCATGATGAAGTGGGAGCAGTAGAATTTAACGCAAGGCCAGCAGGTGAGTGCCTCCTTGGGAGGTTCTCACAGATGACCCCACATCTGAAAACCTCCTGTATATGTTTTATGTGAGTCAATTGAAAAATTCATTGACTTAATAATCAGCACCTCCTTAAGTCCGTTCTTGAAATGGGTCAAGGGATACAGGAAATAAAGAATGCCAGACAGAGAGAAATTAATCAATGCAATTACATGCTTTGGTTATTTTATCAAAAAGCCGACCCAACAAACATGCAAAGCCAAAACATCTCAAGAATACCTTGCATTTATTTATTTATGGCTTAGTTTTACTTGCTTCTTACAGAAATAGTATTGCACTATTATTACTATTAGTTTATTATTTTTTAATTTTCCCAGAAAAGTAAAAGCATGCTTAAAGGTAAGGTATTTTGGCAGTGTTTAGCCCTTTCTGTCATATTCTTCTGCTGTGCTTATATTAATTTAAATGTGTAATCTGCAAAATTATTTTAGCAGTGTAAAGTTTTTCTTAGTTCTAATGAAAGACAGAAGACTAAAGTGTCACGAACTGCTATGGAAACTTCCCTGTCCAACCATCCAGAAGCCACTCTGGTCATCACTCCCATACCACCTGAACTGGGACTGAGGCCCCTTTGCAGCTACACCCCCGTGCTCACCCAGCCTGTGTGAGAACAGGTTTCCTGACTGGCATGACCCCACATTTCCACAGCACTCTCAGGCATCTTGATCCTTAGAATAATCTAATCATGGTGCAATAACTAAATAAACTCACAGTCTAAGGACAGGCAAGGAAAGGAAAACCTGGGACTCACCTGCTCTTGCTGTGCCTCAGTGTCCCCTCACATGGCCAGGCCACATGTCCCCAAGCCCTTTGGTATGGAAAGGGTCAGCAGTTCCCAGCCTATTGCCCAGGGTCTTCACCTGCCAGAGCTCAACCTGCAGCTCCTACTGCAGCTGCACCCGTAGCTAGCTACCTGCACTGAACATATTCCTCAAAAACCACCACCCTCCTCCACCCTACACACTTCATCCTAGGCATCATTAAGCTGGGCTTAATTTCTATTTACTTATTTTTCTCCAAATCTCTTGGGCCCTGTGCATCATTATCTTCAATGAACATCTTTAGTAAACAGGACATTTAAGTGTATTTGTGTTGTTCTGGCTTGTTGCAGTTGTTTAACTGATTGGATCACATGCTGCTTTGATCATTTAAAAGAGAAAAGGTTTTTACAGCAAAATATACTGGAATGTTTTGCAGCAGACTAAGGAAAGAGTTGTATTCATTTTTTTAATTTTCTCAATGATGTCTCTGTTTTCAAACACCCTGGAGATGAACACCCTCCCACACACACACATGTGCGCTTTCTGATCATCTTGACTTTGAAGGTTCAAGGTTAATCATTTCCATTGCATAAAGAATTCATTTTTCCTTATGATGAAGAATCTTCCGAGGTTAATTTGAAAGTGCACTTGAGTTGGGGCCTGCCATGGAGTACTTCAGGTTACACCACACATGATCTTGAACCTTAAATCTCGGTTTTTTGCTAGTCTAGGATAAGACAATTGTATTACCGATACCTACAGACAAGATTGGTTCTTTCTGCCTTCTTGACAGTTCTGCAACTTTGGATTGATCTTCAGGTTTGAATATGAATATATTGTTCACGAGATGAAGTTTGCAATAACTACAGTAACTTGAAAATTCTGCCTTAATGGTAGAAAGAAATGAAGTGGTTGTTTTGAGTAAATCCATGCATGCTTAAGTAAAAGAACAGGTCAGAATATTGAAGACTGGTTGTTCTATGTCATATAAGGATTTCGTTACGTTTCAATTTGTGGGAATTGGATTAGAACTGATTTGGGCTGCCCATGATAAATCAGCATGCTAGGAGCAGAAGGAAGTGAGGTTGGTCACCTTTGCTCCACTGCTCCCCCCTCATCCCAACTGCTAGACATAGATACTAGCTAGCTCTTTTTGCTGTATGTTTTATAATAGTCAATCCCATACAGTTCCAATCATTGGCAGGTGACATGATACCACATTTCCAACTTGAGTTTTCTAATGAAAATCCTATCAGCTTTATTTTTGGAAAATTGGTCCACAATCCAGAAGAAGTGAAGTTTTAGGGTCAAATCTTGAAAAAAGGAAGCTGAAGAACTATATGAACACTGCACACTCTCTCCCACATGCACATGGGCATTTGCTCACCTGCCTGTTGCTTGCAGCTGCAGTAACACAGAGAGGCACTTTTAATCAGATGTCCAGTTTTTCATATGCTACTTGGAGCCCCTGCTATGAAATTTTAAATGCACAAACATGATTGGTTATACTCTTTGTATGTAGATATTCAACTAATATTAGTAATGAATCATTTGAGTTTTCTTTTGTGTTGGTTCTCTAGAATGTTTTGGGTGAGCTTCATATCTAAGCACATGAATCTGAACAATGCTAATAAATCCAGATGGTACATTTTTACACTAATTTTGCTTAGCTAGAAATATCTGCTCAAGACAGAGTCAAAGAGTGAATTTTGTGGAATTAGGCCTTGTATATAAAGTCTCCTTTCTCAGGGATTTCAACAGCCTTAATTAATTCTCATCATCCTGCTGTGTGTAGCTAGAAATTTTACTATCCCCATTTTTGAGATGGATAAAATTAGTCATATAAAGGTTAAGTGATTTGTGCAAGGTCATGTTGCAACTCTGTAGCAGGGCTGAGAACAGAATTAGAAGTCATAACCTGTGTTACCTTGGGCTAATGATAAGTCCACATGCCACGTGTTATCCTTTCATAAATGACACATACTCAGACAAGGGCTGACTATAAATTAAGTATTTAAGAGATTCTCTATATAGCTCTTGATATTGTATGTATCATAAAGGGGCTCAGGTGCACCTGATGGAACATTGGATTCTCTGAGTTGAGAAATAGCCTTGTCCAATTGGTGAAATGCATAACTTGCACAGGCAAAATGAACTGTATACCAAATCCTCAGTTGATCCTAGTGCTTGGTGAAAAAGTCTGCATAGGGAAAAACAAGTCAACTAGATTAGAAGAGTGAAAACAATTTCCATGGGAGCATCTGAAGTGAAATCCTTCCTTCCATTCTTAAGAGATCATGAATGCCTTGTGTAGGCAGAAAAACAGAAGTTCTTGCAGGGTTCACAGTGAGCAGATTCTCCAAATCTCTGAAAGAATGCAAATAGTCAAGAAAGTATTCCATTGCTGCAAGACATCATTTCCTACAGTTATCATCAATGCTGAAGCTAACAAAACTCTCTGTGTCTGTCTCATCTATATAATTCAGCAGTAATTGTATAGCTCTGGGATAGACATTACACTTCTGGCTTCTGCTTGTCACTGAATAAAAAATGTGTCTGTGTTAAATGACATGGCCTTGACTGGACTTGTGGTGATGGGGTGGGGAAACCATGACATTCAAGGCATTTATTTATGAAGAGGAGAAATTATGTTTGTCAGTTTCAGGTAAAGGTTATTGTTCCATCCTCAAGAGAACAGATAAGATACAGATCCTAATAACTTGGCAATTTATTGCAAAACAAAATGTGAGGGGAGCAAAAACAGAAAGGAAAGTTTCGCTGCTTTTAAAAATAATTTAAGTTTTACTTAAATTTAATAAAAATTAATTATATAATTAAATGGCTGAGTTACTAATAAGAAATGAAGTGTTAAATAGTACTATTGCAGGAGTTAGTAGTCAGACGTCAGTGATGTGTTTTTTACTTTGCATTCTGATGGTACCCAAAAAAGTCATCAAGATAAGGACTGAGTTATCATTTTTCATTTTTTTCTGATGTGTATTGTACTAGGAACAAGGAAAACATCCAATAAGAGCAGTCCCTGCCCAAAAGACCTTACAGTCAAAAACAGTTAGTGGGATAATAGAAGGGTAAAGTAGTATCTCAGCGGTTTCATTTCCTTCACTTTTAAAAATTCATTTATTGTCATTTTTATTGCAGTAACAAGGAATGAGGAAGTTTAAAATGGCTGAGGGAGATGAAGAAACAGCAGAAAATTAATTAGAAAGGAAAGAGGACACCAGAGTGGAGGTGTGGCAAGAAGGCTGAAAGTCAAAAGCAGAAAAGGAGAGAAAGGATGGAACTTAGCTGGCAAGCAGGGAACCAGGTGAAGCCAGGTAAGTATTTTAGAGCAGCTGTGGGAAAGGGGCTTCCCTATGAAATTTTAAAAGGGCAAGGATTCTCAGAAGACTCCAAGACTTCTTTCTTTTGTGCTATATTGTCCTAGTGATGAACACCACTAAATTTTTAACACCAATTAGCAATGGCAGAAGCTTCAGATCAGTTCTGGAGCTGATGTTTGGGTTCTCCTAGTTACAAACTACTTTTGATCCTTCCAGTATAAACCTGCCCCCAAATTACCTGCTTCCATTATTTTTAATGACTGCAGAGATTCTCTGCTGTTGGGGTGATTTTATTTTATCAAGTGGATTTGGTCAAAAATGTTGGGGGGAAAATGGAGGATGCTGGTGGGAAAGGAAGTGTGCAGTTAATATATTGATGTGAGGCCTCTAAGATCAGAGATAAAGCGCAACCATTACCTTCTCATACCTTTGCATTACTAGCCATTACTGAATGACATGGTGCAGAAAGGCTGTTAGAAAGGCTAATGCCTATACAGCCGGTGTAATGAAGAAATGGGAGATTTAGGCACAGGAAACCACAGCTCCAACAGAAGGAGCTGAAAAGATATAGATAAGATTAGTGACATATGTAAAGGCACAGATAATGTGTGACGGAGTCTGCCCAGCTGAATAGGCTGAAGCCAGCAGTAATAGGAAGTCCATGTTCTCCCTAATCCTCCCAGATAAGCTGTTCCATCCAGAATTATCAGCCAACAATCTTCAGGGTATCAGGCTGAAAATGAAGTTTCAGACTGCTTTGATTCCTCATCCATAAATGAAAAAGTGCCTGAAGGATCTTTATTTATTCTCGCTCCCTCCGAAACACTCTTCAAAAAGTGCCAATATACTAGCAACAGATGCATAAAGCCTCGCTTACTTTGATTGACAGAACATGATATAAAGCAACTCTCACTTGACATTTCAGTTTCATAAGGCTTCAAGCAAGTGTATTGTGTGTGTGTAACTTTAAAACTTCAGAAGGAAAGGAAAGGGGATATATGCAAACTTCAAGAAAATGTTTTCTGAGTAGAGTACAACATTTCTCTTGTTTCAAGATTTCGTATGACAAGTAATTTCAGTGTATTGTTTCAGTCCTGTGTTTTTTAAATGCCTGCAACATTTGCACCTGTTGGTTTTTGTAAACTTTCAAAATAATTGATATATATGTCCCTAGGAAATAAGTTTAATTTGAAAAGTTAAAGGAGTTTAGAAAAAACTTTCAAAATATGAATCAGCATGAAAAGGAATATGGATTCATATCTTTTTTCAAACAAATGAGAATTATCAAAAAGGTAAAGGAAGAATTTTTGTTGGGTTTTGTGTTTCTGTTCCATACAGGGATGAAGGAGAATGGTGGAACCCACCTGTAGTGTGCCTGTTTTCCTGATGTAACTACTGTAGTCTGACTCCCCTGAGGAAGCAATCTGGGCGATGGTTATGAGAAATATTTGCACTGTGTCCTCATTAGGTTTTATGCTTTAATATGTTTTTCTATTTTTACAGCTGGTTTGCCTGGAGCTTCCAGTGACAATATATTCTAAATACGTGAACACTCCAGAACACTGACAAAATCTTGGGGATTTAACAATTTGTACCTGGAGAGAAAGGAAACTACTTGAAAGAATCTGTAACCCTCAACCCTTTATGATAGGATGCATCTGTTCTTCCTAATGAGGAATGCTTTTCATGTCTGAAAGAAAGAAAAAAACAAAACCCCTCTGTGTGTAAGTTTTTTTTGGGGAAAAGAACAGAACCATGATCAAAGGAAACCGGCAGGTTTCTTACTTTTTATTTACAATGGGCAACCAAGATAATTAAATAAAATACAACTAGCGGAAGAACATTAGAAAAGGGAAATTGTTCCTGAATATTATCAGGAAACTTCAAAGAAAGGGTGAAGAAATGGAGATGAAGCATTCCAACTTTTCTTTCCTCTGGTTCTATTTCCCCTACAAAAAGCTGTAAATTACCTGCCTCCAAACCTTAAAAAGTGCTGTTTGCACCTGTTAATCAATTGTCAAAAAAAACCGCTGCTAATTTTTGCAATGCAACTAATATTTCAGAATACTAATTGTAAGATAAAATAATGAACAACTAGTCTTTTCAGAAATAATCATGATTTTCAGATATTGCAAGACTTTTTAAGGCACTAGCTTTTCCAATACTACTAGCACAATTTTTCTATTTCCTCTTGCTCTTGCTTGATGCTATTTAATGTAACAAAGATAACTGATTGAAATATCCTGTGCTATCTATTTCCTATAGGGAAAAGAGTAAAACTGAAGGAGGTTTCTTTCTAATACTAATTGCAATACAGTTACATTTTGAGGAAGTATATGTGAGCTTTGAGAACACTAAATACATTCCTGACTGGTTCTCCAGTGTTTTGCATTTTCCGTCTTAATTTGTTCTGTTGGCATGATTGTAAAGAATTTCTCTTTACCATGTCTGCTGGTTAACTTGTGCTGAAGAGTGGTAGCAGGTCATTACCAAATCACTTACAGGAATACACTCTAAAATCAACGCCCCTGCTACTGAATGCAGTGACAGGACTAACAGAAATCTCCAATCCATGGAATCCTGTGGGAAAATCTGGAAATAGGGGAATGAATCTTAGCTAAAGCAGAATTAGAAAGGAACAGCAGTAGAAGTTAGAAGAAAGGTAGGTTTGGAAATGAATACTTCATCTTCAAATGCAGACAAAACGTGTCTTTCTTGTATTTTCTTCTTCCTTGTCGTTCACTACTGGGCCATTCATATCTTTTCTGAATTCCTAAAACAGACAACCTAGAAAACAGAATACCTATGCCCAGCTTTTCATCACAATATATTGTAGGAAACCAGAAATGTAGTTTTGTTTCTGTACTCTTAACTATAAGGGAGTAGGAAAACTCTTAACTCTCTCTCCAGTTACTAGACTTCTGTTTGCTGAAAGATAGTAAGAAAAAGAATAAACTAATATTTACAGTGTTGAGTGTCCAGTTGAACACTGCAGAACAGTGGTGGGGAGTAATGTCCATGTTCATGCTTGGAGTCATGAGACACAAATGCAAGTCCCATCAAGGTCAGTAGGGATTGTCCTTACTCAAATGACCTTGGAATTGAATCCTTTTGATGTATCTTTGGCCATCTTATCAATTCAATTAGTGGACTTCAACAGATGTTGGCCTTTTTAATTACAGGTGGCAGCCATTGTGAATGTGCCAAAGACAAGTCTGTAGGCATTACTTAATAATTTTCCTCGGCTGCAGATTATTCTCTTGTACATTGCAGCTAGGTGTTTGTCTGTGGATATGGAAAGTACCGTACCAATTTTTAAGTGAACAGAATTTATTAACCATGCTTTAGGATGAATTTCAACTGGCTGAGAGAAAAAGCACAGTTGGAAGACTGTGTACCAGAGAGACCGTGCTTTGCCCATACATAAAATGTGAGAGAGGGCAAAACAAGAAAAAAGAGATTAAGGGGGAAAAGAGAGGTCCTGTTGATTTCAAACAACTAATTGAAGACATCATTTTGAGGACAAACAGGACAGTGAAAAGATTAAGAAATCTGTGGGGTTTCTCAAAGCCTTATGGCAAGGCTGTTTCCTCCACCTATGTGGGTAGGTTAGACAATGAGGTAAAAGCTTGTAAAACTCCACTTTTTTGTACTGCCCAATTTAGTTAACGTAACTGATGTCCCAATGTCTTCTGCACAATGCAAAACACCTTCTGGAAGTGCTGACATGCTGGCATAACCTGCATTCCAAAAACAAAAGAAAACAAAAAGTGCAGAAAAAGAAAAAAAACCAACCAAACAAACATACAAACAAAGAGGAGCTTTAAAGAGTTAAATAATTTGAAATGCCACAAAAAGTGCTCCCACAGTTTTAAAATGTTAATCAGTTATGAAAGTGTAAGTCATCCCCTGCTGATAAAGAAAATGAACACAGGAAGAGAGGAAAAATTGGAGTTTCTGAATTAAGAATCTGTGTAGCTTCTCATCAACACTTGGTGGGCAATCCAAAGACTCAAGCCTGTTATCTAGCAGACTGGTGTACAACTCTGCATTTTGCATTACATATGCATTCAGAACCATGGTGCCTACCTGTGTTTCTGTGGTAGCCATTTTTGCTGTGCAGGTGCTCTGGATGACAGAGGAGAGCACTGAGACATTTAGAGGTCTTTCTGAAAGCACCTGAACTCACTGATTGCTTTCATTGCCAATTACCATGATTCTAACTTAGATAGTCCTAAGGGAACTATCACCTGCCCTACATCCTTTGCTGTGGCTGATTTAGCTCAAGTGGAGTAAGAGACAAAGAAACCGGGAAGTTGTTACTGCTCTGGGGGTATTTGCAGAGATGGATCCTGGATTCCCATCCTGCCACAGATGACTCTGTGCAGAATGAAGAGAAGATCTCTAAATTACATTAGCTTTACCTTGCAGTACACGTGCAAAGAGATTTTGTTGTTATTTTGTTTTGGGTGTCCTTTCTCTTTTGGTCTTCAGCCTGACTTTGTCTTGATTTTTAGTTTTTAGCGCCTAATTTCATAAGGTGAGGGCAGAGGTGGTTAATTCTGAAGAACCAAGATGATGAAAACCCCATTCAGCGGGAAAGTCTTCACTGTAAGAAGCACACAACATAGTGTTTTTCTGTAGATTATCTGTTATAACAAAGCTGGAAGAGAGATAAAAAACCAGCAAATATAAAGCATAATTTTCTTCTTTTGCTGCAATCAAAAAGATGCCTTAAACTTGCACAAAAACAAAAATACACAAAACACACTTTTCGAATTTTAAACTGGCATTTGCTTGTTTATTTTAAATATGCTGCATTTTATAAATTCAAAACTTGTGAGCTCAAAGTGGGATGCTTCTCATGGCCCCAAGCAAACATCTCTGATTTTAACATCCTATTATGCATGGATGAAAAGCTAAGCTAATAACTAATTTTCACCCTCACAACACAGCCATCTCTGACAAGATTAAAAGCGATTGTTTCTAAGGGATGTTTACTAACATTAGCTCAAAGTGGACAAGTGGGCAAGTCAGGAGGCAAAGTGCAATCCTGCATTAGAACATTAGAACCAGGCAATTTTGGTACTGCACATATGAAAATACACCACATTCAAAAGAGGGGAAAAGACAATGGGCAAAGACCTCATCATATTAATGAACTAAAAGCAACAGAGGAAGAGACTATGAAGGAAATGCCTAAACATATTATAAATGAGCATTTCGTTTCATGCTGTCTGTGAATATTACACAATCTGTCTTCAACTTTATGCCCAAACTTGATGTGTTGTGTATCACCACAGCATATATGAGAGTTTGTGTAACCTCTGTATAAGAGAGAATAACTTCTTCTGCATTCATATGAGCTCACATACAGAAATTTACCTCCTTATAGTGAAATAATGTAAATAATTTTCATCTTGCTAAATAGAACAACTTAAGGAGCTCTCAATAGAAACCTGAAATGGTACATCTGGCCACGTAAACCATTCCTTTGTTCAACTTAACTGCTGTGGGTGCACTACCTTTTAGCTTAGAGAAAATACGTATCTGTTTGTGGTCACTAAAGACACTATGGTATGCTTGTGAATGTCAGTGTCAAAGTTAAACTGTAGCTTAGGTCTACTGTCTGAGGAGGGGACAGGGAAGATGGGGCGGGGGCGCCCTGGGAGAATTCTACTATATAAACATCAATCACCTGTAGTCCACTCCTTCCCTTCTGGAATATTCCCTGTTCCCCACTCCCCCATTGGACCTTGACACAAGACCACCCTCTCCCCACATTCCTATAGGCGTACCCCTATCACCCCACCTTGTCCCCTCCTCTGAGCCCTCTCCCCACTGGTTGATTTGTACCCCGACCCTGCCTACCCTCTTCCTTTTATAAACCCCGGTCCCAGCCTGCTTTGGGGGTCGAGCTGACCGTGACAGCGGCTCCGTTCAAGTGCGGTTGCACCCCTGCTTTCTTCCCCTCCTTAAACCCTCGGACCATCCTCTAACAAACCCAGCTGGATCTGCACCGGTGCCTCGAGTCCTCCTTCTCCCTGGTCGTGCTGTCGATATACATCCGGGAGTATGCTCGCCGTGGACTAGGTGGAGCCGCTCCAACGGGACCCCCGAAGGAGTGATCTACCCACACAGACATTCCCCCGCGAGGGGAACAACCCAGCAGTCTATCTAAACTGTCCCATGTGGTTTTTCTGAGGCTATTCTCTTGTTCCTTTTCTCTGCAGGACGACCATGCACTGCAGCTCTGAATGGCCTAATAATTACCTCATTTTATCTTGTGCTGTATGCAATTGCGTCTCAGTGGAGAAATTAAAGATTACTCATCCGTGTTTTCCTATTTTTTGTTGTTTTATTTGGTTTGGATGTTGGGTTTTTTTGTTGGTTGGTTGTGAGAAGCCAATGAGTTTTGTTATGCCTCATCAATGGTTGTCAGAGGCATATGGGGGACGGGGTTGCACGTGTGCCATATCCAGGAGACAGCCAGAGAAGAAGGAGGAAAGCCTTGTCTCTGGGGGTGCCTTTCTTTGCCTGGCACCATTTCATGTCCCACAGGGGACAGGCAGTCAGCAAGGGAACCCCGAAGGCTCTGTAGCCCAGGGACGCTCTCCCGCCAGACGGCAGAAGGTCTCTGCCCGCGGGCTGCGCTGGCACATCGGCCTGGGCCGTGCTCTCCTGTCCGCAGGCGGACCTGAGGAGGAGCCGGGCGCATGAAAAGTAACTGCACCCCAAGCTCCGGGTGCTATTCTGTCCCTTGCCTTTGGACTGTCTTGGGAGGGCTTTTCGAACTTGCATTTGGAGTCCTGCCTCGCTGGCCCTCGCGTCTGTGCTGCCTCCCTGAGTCCCTGGCCAGGCCCGGCCCGCTTCGTCCCAGCGCCCTGTCCCTGCGTCCGGCCCTGCCGCCTCCGAGCCTGACCTGGCCGCGACCCTACCCGATCCCCTGCCCTCGTGTCCCGCCGCCCTGCCCGGGCTCCTGCCCGATCCCCTGCCCTCGTGTCCCGCCGCCCCGCCGGGGCCGTGCCCAGGCCGGCAGCGTGCACAGCGCCGCCTCATCGGGACATCGCCGGCGCCCCTCGGCCGCCGGGGCTAACGCCCTCTTTTCTCTCTGCTCCTCTCTCCCTCTCTCTACAGCCCCGTTTCTTTCCCAGTTTTCTTCCTCTTGCTCTGTCTTCTCTAGCCCTCTTAAGGAGGGTAACTCCTTTTTTTTATTTTGTCTTTTTGTTACCCATAAACTGTTCTCATATACAACGTTTGCCTCGTTTGGCTTAATTTGGTTCCTGACCATACATTATTAAAAGAACTCATTGCTGTTTTCCACACTGGAACACAGCACTTGGGTTTTGGGGATTTTTTTCTGAAGTTCTGTGCACCTTTAGAAGGGCACTGAGATTTCAGGGCTCTAAACATTCTCTTACTCATTATCATTACCAGCAACATGAAGATTCTATTTAAATAGAAAACAAGGCTAAAAATCCTGAATAAGAGAAAAAGACATCAAGAAATTCCCCTTATAATTACTGATGACTGCAGATGAAATTTAACTGTAAGGTTGACACATAAATTGATATGGCCATTACCAGACACTGTGCAACTTGTGATGTATCTCTTAGTGGCAGAATAGATAACAAGATCAATTGCTCATTTCAGCTGAAGAGACAAGAATGGCCTAGACACAAAGGAAGAAGGAAAAAAAAAAGGAAAAAAAAGAAAAAAAAAGTGGATATTGTCTGACCAGTACTGAGTTTACACCACTGTACAAGAAGCAACTGCAATTTTTATCAATGCAGTTAAGCTAGATTTAAACTAACTCTGATCTCAGTGGCAGGGTAGTTGTAGAGATGCAAACTAAATTAGTTAAAGGCATGAACCATGCCCATTTTCCCATGGTTTGCACCTTTCACTAAACTCCAGAGAGCCACTGTAACACTACTTGTTATTCAAGTAAGTTTATTCATAGCAGAACTGAGCATTTCTTTCAATATTGCTGTCACACCTGGAGTGTGACTTTTTTTGCCTCTGTTTGAGTGGTACAACCATCTGGAAAATGAGTATACCTGCCTTGTTGAGGATTATCCATTTGTTAAAGCACCTTCCTGGAGCATGGCCCATAGTACCTGACCTTCTGACTTTCAGTTCTGAGCGATCCCACAGTCTCAGGTAGTCAGCAATGACAGAACAGTTTTAGATGGCTCTAATTTATACCAAACTCAATCTGGCCTCTGCCAGTCCCAAAATCACAGGACTGTAGAAATAGATTCAGGCCATGCTTTTCCCACCTTTCCTTGTAGTTCAGGCAGGCAGAAAGCTTATCCAGCAGCTGTACAGCTACTGATTAACTCAGAAAAGTCTCTTCTAAAACAATTTAGAAATTGGACCTAAAAATAAAAATAGTTGATATTTAAGATATTGTATCTGAGAACTGAAATCTGAAAGCCTAGAACAGCAACCTTAAAATGCACCCTTTTCCCTTTGTTTATTTTTCTTTTTACTCAAGAAAGAATAATTTCTCAGGGAACAAAACACACTTATTTATAACACAGTATGTAATCAGTTCAATCTACCCTCTACCAATAGAAACAACAAAATTTCTACTCAGAACACTGAACAGGAATACATTAAAAACATGACATGGGCCCTTCAGAGGTTTTCAATTATTAGTTTTCTTGCATTGCACAAAAGTACAAGCTGTCATTGTATAGTGGCTTTTTAAAATTCAGAGTATGAAATAGATGAGTTTTCTCCATACACAGATGTTAAGCCCTACCATTGTAAGATGTAATCTCTCTCTCTTTTTAATCTCCTTGCTTCTTTAATGATTCCTGAATACTACAGTTTACATAGATGGAAAATATAACAATGAAAAGCATCAGAGCCCATGGAGCAGGATATGGATCTTTGAGATGCTCTATTTCTTTTCCAGGCTATGTCATTAGCTCCCCATGTTGCCACAGATGGGTCATTCTGTTTGGCTACTTTGGGCTCCGTGTTATGCAAAGAGCAACAAGACCAGTCATCCATGTTTTAAAAAATTCTGAGGAAATAAAATTGGATTTACTTATTAAAAATTAGACTGATCCTGAAATTCAAGACTGAAATCTATAAAAGTACTTCTACTGAAATAAAATTCATGATAATAAATATTATTCCTAATAAGAATTTAAATGCAGATAGTTATATATAACTTATTTAGATTGGTGCTTTTTATTAAGTATATAAAACAATTCTACTTCATATCTTTATTTAAAGTTGACAGTAAAGCCAAATGAACTTGTCATCTAAATTTGTTGTTGGAGGCTACGATGTCTCCGAAAGTCTGCTACTGTGGTGATAGATTCTAAAAAGTGCCTGTTAATGTAAAATGTTTGTGAACTTCACCCAGTACATAATTATTTATTAAGTTCTTTAGACTAGGGAGAACAGTATAAAAATTATAAAACCTATAGTCTTGAGTCATAGACCAGAGTCATCTTGTGCACAGAGTTCAGAGGTCCCTGCTATGTCTTTCAGCTTCAGGTAAAGACATCCCTAACCACAGTGACTGGGAATAGTCTATGTCTTCACACTTCCATAGGAATTAGTACCTTCAGCATAAAAATGTGAAAAAAACTAGCTTAAGATATGGTGTTTGGCACATAAACCTTTCCAAGCTTGCAGGAATATCATGATGTGTGAATTTGTCTTGCACTTTTGTAGTCAGCTACTCCTGGGAATATGGTATAGGACATATACTTTGTTTAAAATTCATACAATGTATTTTTGGCTTGCAATGAGTACTTTCTGCAATTAATGCAGCAAGCAGTTTATTGTGAAAGAAGTTAAAATAATTGTATGACCGTTATCTACCAGTGTTAAAATGGTGGACTCTTAAAAGAATTAGTTAATACCAATGCTGGCATAACAGCAAATAGCAAAAATTTGAACATTTCAATATATTTTCTAAAATATTAGCAAATGTGCTTTAGAAAAACTCTGTAGAGATTGGTGTAAAAACAGAAGTACTATGCTGATATGCTTTCAGCCATATGTTATGTTGTTTTATTTTTCAGCACATGTCATCAACAGTTTTCTTTTGGTATGATCAAAGAACCATACACATTCACTCAAATAAGGTATAAAGAAATCTGTGCTTCTTTTTTTCTTTAGTTTTCAATCCTTCATTTTGTCTGTTCTCTAAACAAGAAACCAGGAGTGTTCTCATGGCTAAGATGTGTATCAATTAAAAGTGAAGTATGTGCTCTAGGAACACTAAAAACTTCAGCATCTTTCAGATATGTATATTAATGGTAGGAATCTGATTGCACTCCAGGGAGACACTTTCAGTTGTCACAAAAGGAAAAATACATATACAGATAACTGGATTAAATAGAAACAACTGTTTTGGGTTAGTGAACTGAGCTTGTAATGGCATTCCTGTATATACACTCTTAGCTTTCATTACTGGCTAGAGGAAAACATTACTATATAGACTTGTATTTTTCTGGCTGGGCTCCACAAGTGCATCAAGATGAAAGGAACTTCCATTCTTGAAAGGACTTACAGTAATGGTGCAAAATCTCCTCATACTCACTAGTGCCAAAATTAGAGATTGATGCAATAACATAAAGTCACCAGACATATTCTACCAACATTTTCCTGATGTCATGAAATTTCGTAAGACAATTTGTACTAAGATGGAAAATCTTTTAAGGATGCTGGTTATATTCATTATAGCCAGTTTGCACTGGAACACCTATACCTTCAGCTCAGGGAGAAGGAACAGCCTCACGCGGGGGTATCTACTTTCCATATTTTGCATGTTAAATACTAAAAAATCATGACTTTGGCCAAAAAGTTATCTACCAGTGTTAAAATAATGAGAATTTCTCAGAGCCTTTGTTTAAATCCACCATTCAGATTCTTCCTGGATGCCCTGTGATCATCTTCCTTCAGAGAACGAAGGTTGTATGGAAACTTCTTTCTGCAACTAGAAAATCAAATGTTGCTCTATAAAAAATTTGTAGACACTTTGGCAAATCCACAATGCTAAATGTGTGCCCTAATCTCCAGCTTGTGGAGAAGGTTAAAGGAAAGGAGCATGAGCCTTGAGATCTTGCTTTCATACCAACCCCACTTGTAACTGTACTCAGCACAGTTCAGCACTCTTGCAAAGCAGTACCAGAGCTGAATTTGTACTATGTCTATGTAATATTGGTACTCTGCCCTTATATTTTTAGTTGTGGTTGGCAATGTGACTGCTTCTGTGCCTACAGAGGAGATGTGTTTTGGCCATGTTCATGTTAATGTTCACAACAACCAATATGACAAAACTATCTTTTAAAAAATAGTGTCCAATGCCTAAACTGTCCAAAATATTGCTTCTCTTAGTAACGTACCGCTATTTGACTTCAGAAAGTCTCAGGTTTGTGTGGAATGAGCATGTCGGCTTCTCTAGATCTGCCGCTACTGAGGTACTGCTTAGTCTATTTAGGACAACTATAAGCAGACAGAGTGTGTGTGTATATGCCATGACCACAGCAAGCTGGGAGCAGAGGCTCCTCCTGTTACTGCTGCACAAGTGCTCAGCTGATTCATCATGGATTTAGAGAGTAACATGAGAGCAAGATAAAAGGTGTGCATGTCTAAAAACATAATGCACAAATGCATCATCATGGGGCATGAAACCTTTTCGCAGGATCTGAGACCAACACTATTTTGTAGATTTGGTGCTAGCACAGACTTTTTAAAAATGAAGTTGAGAGTTTTATGACAAGACTTGGAGCTGACAATATCGTAAAAATACCAAGTAGTGCAAAGTTGGTGTTAAAATTATAAGCACCAACAGTGTCATGCTGAAATCCTCCCTTCACAAATGTCAGCAAGAGTTTCACTGAGGACCTGAGAGGGCAAAGGACTTCATGTTATGTTTTTACAGGTGATATAAAACTATGTTAGTCTTGACCTGCTCATTTCACCTTGCCTACTAGAGCCCTGGAAACTTTCAGTGATAGCATTTTTAAACTAGAAGAACTGTTTAAATGCAAGTTTCTTAAATACTGAAGACCAAGCATACCTACATGTCTTTACACATATATGTCCAGCCACAGAAACTGCAATTCTCTTTAAAAATAAAAAAAAAAAAGATAAAATCACATTTAAAAAAAATATAGAGAAAATGTTCAGTACAGATAGACAAGAAATGGGATCTAATATATAGCTTCTGAAAAGAACAGAGAAGTTAACCCAAGGATCTTGGCAATGTTCCAGCTCTAATAATTTAATTTTAGCTCTCTGAATTTCTTCTGTAATTTCATATAGATATAGAACTTTTCAATCCCTCTCCTAAGATGATGTGTAGATATGCTGTTCATTAATGAACAATGCCATTTTCCACTCAGGCAAAGCTTAAGTCATACATAAAAACTATATGGATTTTATCAAATTAGCTAATAAGAAAATGCCTTAATTCCAGCTTAGTCATATGTAACTTCTCATATAGTTTCACTGGTAAAAAGGATCATGGTTCTCTAAAGTTCTACTTCTTCTCTTCAGATTAAATATCTGACATTTTGATATTATGATACACGGCAGAGGTATCTTTTGAATCAAATAAAAGGTATGTTATTCAGATGATCACAAAAGGAATTGTGTTACTGTAGGTGAAAATTTTATATCACTTACATTCAACCACATGTGTATCTACCAAAAAAAAAAAGAGAACAGTTTTTCCTGAATTTTACTCTGTCACTGGGTACATTTTTTCTGCTGTTCAGCCTTTACTGAGTACATTATGGACTTCTCTAGGGAGCAGAAAATGTGTTTTTTAAGTAAACATGCAATGCTTTGATAAATGAAAACATTCAAATGAGATTGCTATTGGGGGAAAAAAATCTATTCAGTTAAAACTCTTGTTCTATCGTTTAGGATAATAAAACCCTTTATCCCAAAAGACTGAAACAAATTTTGATTCATTGTGGCCATACTGCACAGTTATAAAAAACTAAACTGTCATATTGAATGTAAATAATGTATTCCCATAAGCTAATCAGAAAAAAAGGAGAAATTGTCTACAGCATACTGAGTGATCAATATTTTAATGCAGTAATAAAAAGAGTCCTCAACTTTTCAGTAAAAATATTCCAGTATCACAGACATTCACCCTTTACTCATTCAAAAGGAAACAAAGCAACCTCTAGTACAAACAAACCACCCATCTTTTGAATATTGACCTGTGATGGTAAATTTCAGACCAGTGCTTGAAATGGTCTTAGCTAACTCCAGAGAATCGTTTTTACCCAAAAACCTATACTTCTTACCTTATACTGTTTTAAATTACACCTTGAAATCTTATGGCCATCCAGAGACTTGTCTTTATGGAGATAAACACCCAAATACCTACTTTAAAGTGAAAGCCTTATTTTTCAGCTTTAAAACCCAGATTGTAAGCCCAGTACTGCAAGGCAATATTCACTATTCAGCAGTGCCTGTTATCTCCAATAGGCTCCTTGCAATTAATTTGAGACTGCTCCGTAAGTGGAAGATGCAGCATACATTTTTACATGCATTTCTTGTGCACTGTACTAGAAGTGATAAAGCTGATGTTAAATGTAGTGTTGAGCAGGAGAGAGAATTTCAAAAATGTAACATGTAGTAGCCTCATTGCAGTTGCCTGAGGCATGGTAGTTTATAGCACTACAGATTTTAGCCTTGAGAAAAATAAAATGAATAAATATGAGCTACAAGAATATGAGTCATACACAGTAGAATTTGAAAAGTTTAGATAACTAAATAGGAATTAGTCAGCTTCTAGATAAGTGATAGTACCTCAAAATCCTGAGAGATCTCTTCCTCAAAATGACTTTCACAGAAATCTAAGTCCACCACTTTCAGCTGGATTGTGAGTTCCTAAATCAGGAGGTCTGACCTCAGCAAGTGTGTAAAGGATAACTTAATCATAAACCTAACAATCTCCTAGAAGTCCAGGAAAGCATTTAGGCATGACCTTAATCATAATTGAGTAGTATTGTAGTGATTAGCTGCCCTGAATTAATAGCACAACTCATGGGCTCAAAGTTAAGTGAACAATTACAGCATTTTACAGACTCAGTTTCAACTATCAGATCAGAGTTTTCCCACTGCTGCTTTTCACTACTGCTGTAGTTATTGTGAGACTAGAACAAGTGTTGATGTCTAAGAAATCCCTGCTAAAGCCAAGGGGCACACAAATTGCATGCCTTTGTAGGGGTTCCTGAATTTACATATGCTAACCTTGGAGCCTCTTTCTGAAATATAATAAATAAGTTACAGATTCCACAGCTCTGTAATGCCAATTACAGCAAGTATTTTCACACTTTAACCAAACTAAAAATAAATTGTCCAAAACCAGACAGTGAGTGGTGAAGCTGGTATCAAGCTTTTGCTATCCATTTATTTGATCCTCACTTTGCTTTGCTATTCAAAGCAAAAAGATTCAAAGATTTAAATATTCTTGTTTGACAAATCAGACTTTGAGGTTATTGCATTTAAGCTAATATACTCTAGGTGGAGTAGTTCTAAAATTCTTTCCTATTTTTCTTGGGCCTTTAGTTTCCAGGACGGAAAGTAGGTGATGAACTTTTTCATTTGGAAACATAGTATCAACTTACAGGATTCCCTAAGTGAAAGAATGTGCTACAGTGTGCAAGTACAAACCTCTCCCTCGAGAATCCAGAGGAAAAGCGTATCTTGTTGGAGGGGGGTATGGATGGTCTTTGTTCAAGTGTGCTTCTACATACTATCTGTTACCAGAACTGCACCTCCATCATCAGCTCTTTCTGCTTAAAATGCTGATACCACTGCATTGTCATGAGAATCTGCATTCTTCTCAAGACACAAGTTGTGAGCTCTAACACTTCATATTATGAAATAGCATTCTAAATATTAGAATCCAAGGCACTTCTGTATGAATCAATTAGCACTCTTGACCTCCTAACTATACTGCGGTCTGTAATTTGACAGTTATCTCTAGCAGACCCTATAAACTAGTACAATAGATGTATGCATGCTGCCCTCTAATTCAGAGTAATAATCTTTCTACAATTGTGTTCACTGTTGTTCATCCAACTTTAGGGGAAAAAAAGACATTTATCAATGCAATTGAATAAACCCAGTATTTACCTCTCCCTTACCATCTCATATTTAGAAATTACGGAGCATTTTTCATTATATCTGTTTGGTAAAGCCAGTCATAAAAAGCTGGTGTAGAAAATAAGTGCAGAACATTTAAACAAAAAATATTCAGGGAATTTGGTAGGTATACAACTTTTATAAACTCTGTTTTCTGCTGGGTTACTGTATTAGGAGTCTCAAAGCTTCCTCCAGTTAAGGTTAATTTATTGTTTATATTAGCACATATGCCTTAACAACATAAAGAGCATTTCTCACAGATCAGTTGATAAGATGCAACATAGAGAAAGGGCTAAATAATGATTATTACAGTCTACTTAGAGAAGCTATGACTACAGTACTCTGCTGCTGAAGTAAGTGAAAAGACTGCAGCACAACACAATCCCAGAAAATGCAAGCTGATATAGCACAAAAGATTCTTTGTTTAAGAGCAGCAAAAATTTCTAGCAACTGTCTGAAGATGCATGGCATATGAGAATGCAATTAAATAACAAAACAAATCCATTCTAAAGGACAATCATTATAAACCAGGACAGAGACACTTTGTTTTAAGTGTACACAATGAATTTTAAAGATCTTTCTTTAGAAGGGGAGTGGGATGATGACCAAGGAGCTAGGGAAGGGCTAAGTCTTGCTATCTAAGGCCTACACTGTGTACTCTCTGTGTTATCTTTGCAGATGGATCTGCATAGTCAACGTCAAGAAGGGATGAACTGACTGAAGGAGGAAGTCCTGTGGAGACAGGAGGATGGTCCTGTTTTGGCTTTGAAGAATGACAGACTGGCAAAGTCCTATGACTGGAACTTTGAAGGAAACCATAACAAAGAAAAATTAACTTTTGCCTGACTAAGGGTTATTTAAATTGTAAAGTGCACACTCTGCATATGTTAACAAGCTCAAGCAATTACATGCTATGACATATATGACTATTTTACATAACTCACTACCTGTATCTGCTACATGTAACACAGGAGGAGGGGAATAAGATTGGACTGTATATAAGAAGGGTAGAAATTTCACTTCGGAGGAAAATCCAAAAAGCCTTGAGAGAGAGGACTTGCTACTCTCCTCCCTCTTCTTCTGACCAGTGTAAGTTTCTAATTATTATTACCCAGGTTAACACAATGTTACTGTTATTGTTAGAGTTCTATCCCAGCTAATGCATTTGTAAACAGCAATTCCTAATCTGTATTTCTGTTGCTTCAATAAACTGCAATATTTGTGAATTTTTGCTACCAAGGCTCTTGAATAATGTGACCAGACCTATAGTGCCAGATTGTTTCATCACACTATTCATGAATCTATGATTGCACAAGTTCTTATTGAACATGACCTGACCTATAGCATTGAATTGGTAAACCACATTATTTGTGAATCTGTGGTCGTGGAACATCCTATTGAATGTGACCAGACTTATTAGTGCCAAATTAGTTCTAATGAGAAATTAAGCTCAGTTTGCACCCAACTCTTCTGAACTCTGAGGACCAGCTGGAGAGCAAGTGTTTATTTTCTGCCAGATTTCTTAATTTTAATGCAAAAGAGGCCAATAAAGTATTATGGAGGAGTGACACATTTGATGGATGACTGGGTTCTGAAAAAATCTATTATCAATTACTTTTTAGTGTTTGGCTCTAGTCCACTAATTTTTATTTGAACAGGCCACATGTTAGCATGGTTTTGATTGCAAGAAGTGACTGACTGTTCTTAAACGGGATACTAATAATTTGCTATCTTCAACTTCATCCCTCCTTTTTCTGATAGTGATTCTGTTATGTCAGGTGCTATTTTAAAGTTAAAGGGCGGGGGGGGAAGTAATTTAAAAGAAGTTTGTTTGTAATAGTAAATTACTCTGTTTTGTTTTCGGCCAGCTAAGATCAAGTTCAATACATCTTGCAAGTTATTCTGAAAACAAGCAATTTAACTGCCCCTCAAATTTAGCCCAAATCAGTTTGACCCTGTGGGTTGTATCCTTTCTTTTTTTCATACCAGTGTTCATCCAAAGCAGTGCTATATAACCTGATGGAGTCACTTGAGCTACAAGCAAGTTAGGGAGTAAATCTCCATTCATTGTTTCCTTAAGTAAACTTTACTTAATGAAGTTCATGAGATCACCCTATTGAAAGGATTTGTTATCAGGAACAAAATGTCATTGTTTACCTTTCAGACAGGTGTGGGTTAAAGGGCTGGCTGGTACCTGAAGTACCTGGAGTGACAATCACTGCATGTATACCCAGTTATCCAAATAGAAGGAGTCCTTCAAATAACAAACATTTCCTCATTACTTTCTTTAGTTATGGTTTGTGAATGTCCATTTAGTCAGTACCCAGTGAAGAAAACTGCATTGTTTGTGTTCAGTTTTCATGGAGACCAGACTGTGACCCCAACTATAAAGCATACCAAGAAGACTAGAACAGAGTCTCCCACTTACAGGATCCACTCTTCAGACAAGGCTGTAACATAGGAAGCGTGAATTATCAACTCTCCAAACCTGTGTGAACAGGAATAACAGAAAGGTAACCTCATATGTGGCTTTGACATAAAATCTGATGTCTTGGCAGTATTTCTCTGCATCACTGCAAAATATGCATATAAGCCACAAAAGCCATTGTTGGCCATTTTCTGAAGAAATGACTCCTTGGATATGTCCATGTCCAGGTCATGAATCTATAAAGGATTTATCCATTAAACACAGAAACAGAATGCATTCATTGATTCTCAAAATCCATGTACTGTTCAAAAGTTTCAATGCTGAAGTACACTAAAAATTCAAAACTGCCTGCACTGAAAGACAGGGAACTCACATTTCTTACTTGAAGCACATGATCTCCACTATTTCCATTCTGAATAACAACTGGAGAGGAATTCTTCTTTACATTCCTTAGGAAGGAAAAGTGTGTTTAGAAAATAATCCTGGTTGTTCATCAGATAAAAACACACTGCCATAGAATTAGTTTTCCATGGGTTTAGGAAAAAAAAAATATTTACAGCAGCTATTTGCTGAATTCAGTCTCTGCTAAATGCAATTATCTTTATCATATAGGAATTCCATAGCTACTATAAGAGGTGTGTACATCTGAGTTCTGAATATGATGCTCCTAAGGAAGGTCTGAAGGAAATAAAGCTACCTCACAATACATAAATCTGAACTCCTGATTCCTGTGCTGACAGAGTCTGCAGTACAATGACAGCTTGTAATTCAATTTCAATATATAATTAAAAATTAAAAGAAAAATGGTGTCTGCACCTTTTCAGAGCAACTAGGAAATTTGCAGTACAGGATGAGAAAAGGAGAAGTACAAAATCCTATTTACACTCTTTAAACAATGAAAATAAGTTAAAAATATTTTTGAGGTTCTGTATTAGATAATTTTGTGCTGCTCAGTTTACTCAGTTTTGCCAAAGTTAATGTTAATAGAGCCACTATAAAGAATATTAAGCTAAAGACATACTATATCCATTTAGAATTATTTTTCTTTCTTTTGGCCTCTTACCCTTCAGTGTGAAGTACCCTTTTCTCATCCTACTTAAAGCACTTTGAACTTGTAGAATTAAATTGGTTTGTATAGTTCTCTTGCATGTCAAAATATAAACAATTTGAAAATGTTAAGTTCCAAACTGGTGGTTTCTCTTTCGTCAAAAATTATATTACAAAAATTCCCTTTTCAACTTAGTATTTACTTTGGAAAAGCTAACGTTTTGAAAAATGCAGAATATTTATTGCACCTAAGAAAACATGAGTTAAAGAGTTAAAAAACTGGATTTATTATTAATCAATGTGTGTCAGAGTGCCAAACAGTGACATTTGTTAATGGTATTGCAAGAGCTGAGAGAACTTTCTTCATTCAAGGCCACAGACTACATCTTGAGTAACAAGAAGGAATGCTAAGTTCATTTCACCTCATCTTCTAATATGGTTAGTAACTTCTAACATTGCAGTAAGCACTGAAACCTGGTTAGAGAGATTGAAAGCTGAGGTAGAATGATAGGCCATGTGCTCTACTACAGTTATCACTCCTGATAAGGAAATCCTTGTTCTTTTACTGGGGGTCAATGCAAGAAAGAATCTGTTGTGTGAGTGGTTGACTTCCTTGTTATAACTCTGGATTTTAGCACTTAGGCCAGCCCATATATTTTCTTATAAAACCATCTGATTAGTTTTCTGTAAGCTAAGAAAATTTTGTATCTGATATTGCAAATCAAGTGGTGGATTTAAAGTTACTGAGACTATGGTGTTTCCTATGAATAAATGCAGTACAAAACACTGTAATCTTATCAGGGGTATAACTTGTGATGTAGATGCAATCTGACTATAAGGTGTAACTGTAAGAAAATGCTTTGTTCAGGTCTGGTTTTGTCAGTTCAAGACTTATTGCATTCATTTCATGTTTATTGCAACTAAGAGTATTACCACAAAATGTGGAATAAGCAGCCTTATAGCTATATGCATTTAGCAAATGTTGCAGGTGGGCCTCAGGACTTCAGTCACTTGACTAGGTAGTACTCACATATTGAACATTATAAAAAGGCTTAAACACAACTTAATGACATCACAGGACTTTTTGAGACTTCTCTAAGACAGTTAAAGTTTTCCTCCTAAAGAACTTGTTGTGTTTTGGCCATGGATAAAAATATTCATTACTACTAGTTCACAGATTTTAATGCAGAAAGAAGCACTGACTAGGAAAAATTACTTTAATTGTAAATATCTGCCTGAGCCATTTTGCACCAAGTTAGTTTGCAAATCCAGCTTCTAGGATAACTAAACTATTATTCTTCCTGCAGAAAAGAATGTCAGTGTACTTTAACACAGGTTTTCCTGCCACATACCAAGTGCAGTTCTTGTAAGCAGAACTGTGTCATTGCAAGAATTCTGCATGTAGTGAATCAAGCTGAAGTAAAGATCATAATCCAAACCACCAATGCCTACAAAAGAACTAAATAAAGTGTGATTTTGGCAATGTAAAAGAAAAAAGACTTCAATGAGAAATAGTTTGGAACATGGAAAATTCTTGTTTTGCAAGGGAGCTACATATAAATTGGCATATAAATAATTGCATTATACATGGTACCATAAATTCCCTTAATGTGCTTACCAGCAACAACATATCCCTAAGGTCATTAATGACTAATTGTATGTAGGGAGTATTTCAAAAACTTGCTGAGACGGGGTCACTGGATAGCATTTGTAAAACACCAGATCATAAACTGTGTGTCATGCTGTTACATTCTTCCACCAGTAGAAGAATGTAACTGACTTAAGGCCGTAATTAAAATTTTCAAGCAGAGAAAACTTAGTTTCAATTCAACTAACAACCTCACTGAGTTTATCTTTTTGAAAGCTAAGAAGAGCACTTGTTACACAGTGAACTTAAATATGTATAGAGATACAAAATTTACTCTGGGGCATTCTGAACTGATTATCAGTTCAACACTTTATTTTTATGAGTGTGTGTGCTTCTCTGTGTGTGTGTGTGTGTGTGAGTATACAGCTGAGAAAGTATGGTGACCTTGTAACTTGGTCCCAAAATAAACTGTAATAAGTTGCAGTGCTAGGCCCAACGGTCTTGGTCTTCAGCTACAATCATTCCAGACAGGGAATATGTGGAGTTACATATAAAACAGCCTCAAGACCCATTCTTAAAGGTCCTTTAGTGCTGATAACATCTGTACTAAGATTATGATATGACTGTAGGGAAAAAAAAAAAAAAGAATCACAGGAGTCTGAAAGTGGGTTAGAAAAGCTTAGGTGGAAAAAGTGTTTTTTCACCTATTCAATTAAGTACATATATAACCACATATTGTTCTGTTCACTTCAGACTCTAAATTTTGAATGTAAACAAAAGCAGGCTAGTTCTGAACTATTAGGACTGAAATAACCAGTTGCCTTTCTTGACAAAAGAATGGAAGTGATATTTTGCAACCTCTGGCTCTGCTGAGATATTTTATAAGAGTTTTTCTACACCAGTAAAAACTCAGCACACTTACTGTGTATACAAAACTGCCTAAATATTTCTTGCAGTCGATTCACTTATGAGAAATCATTAACGATATGTGTAAAACATTTAAAATCTAGCTTCTTCACTTCTGAGGTAACAGTACAGGTTATATAACCTAGCACAAAAGATTTTTCATAAAAGAAGGAAAAAACAAGGAACTTTAAACACAAAACAGCCCATATTTAAAGATCCATCAAAGCTGTGTCAGAAGTGACAAAAAGATAGGAAAACAGAATGACAATGACATTCTGATCTTAATTCACATAATTTAAAAGTGGCAAGTTATAGCACACTTCCTCTTAAACTTCTGAGTCTCATGGATCCTGACAGAATGCTGCAAAACAGTACAAAAATAGACATTGATTACTTACATAAAGAGTTAAGTATATGGATATAGATGTCTTGTTAAAGCTGTGCAAACCAAGCTCTGCCTTACTTTTAGCTACACAAATTCACTTAAGACCAATGGGCAAGCAAGACCAGACACTGGTAAAGCTTTAATGAACATTGCTGGTAAACTGACTGGCGCAAGAAGACCAGAGATGGCTTTGACCAAAAAGCTGTACTCTTTTGACTTTAGGTTTGGGGCTCTGTACCTAATGCCAAACTCGTGCAGGGCAACAGGGAACAATTAATCCTGCTGTTATTTTCAGAATTCAGTTTCTTCAGATATACAATTTATTTTATAACTGGAGTTATACCTTCTCCACTTTGTGGATTTCATAGTGATATCTACTGTAAACACTCATCAGGTGTCCAAAGATGCTTGCAACTCTTCAGAGTGAATTGTTCTGTTCCTGCACAGCTTTCACACTCTCAGTGACAGCCACTTAAGCATTTCTAGATTTGGCAGCCATACTTCTGAATGTCAAGACTTGGTCCAGGCATATGGTGATTGTCCTCTATTTCAGAGGAACTGGAAGTGCTCCTCTGTCTAGTGAGCAGTGCTCATGATTAATTTTTTAAAATCACTTTCAGTGCTGGAAAATTTAGACATGTGAGAAGCAGCATTTTCATAATTAGGCTAGTGTTCTATAATGAAATCTTTAAACAATATTTAGAGGTCTAAATTCCTATGGAAATCTGATTATGACCTTGGTAAATATAAAAATTGCAGCAGAAACTACACATGCAAGTAGGCTGGAGGCTGAGTATTGCAATATGTAATGTGTAGATATTTTTGGTGGTACAAAAACAGAAGGTGACAGGAATGGACATATTTTGGCCCATTTTGCACTTGCAATTTTAGGCAAAATCTTTTTTCAAAAGGATTAAGAATTTGTGTGACAAACTGCTCCAGAAGCTAGTGATCATAGCACTCACCATAGAGGAGCAGATTTTGGTTACAAATTCTAGAAAAAGGTGGAATTTCTACTGTGTGCCTCTTGCAGCTGAGTCTTAGGCAGCAGCAGAAGATGGATGCCACCTTCATCATCACCAGCACCACAACTGTTCCCCTGGATCAGTCCTTGAAAGTCACTCTGCAAGGCAAAATCTCAATGGTAAAACTGGTGGCATGTCCTGTCAAGGCGTCAAGGTGCTCAGTAGCTGCAGGCCTTAACCAGAGATCTGTAGGCAGTAGAGAATTTACAACCAAACCTGTAAGCATACATAATTTAGCTACCATCATTAGGTTATTAATTGCTGAGTGTATGTTTTGAGATTATAGATTTGGTATACAGGCATCAAAAATGACATGACTAAACCACATCTATTTTGCATGCAGGTTTAAACTGCAACTCATCAGGAATACCAAACTGCTTGAAGGCAAATCTAAGCATGACAGACACAGAGAAGAAAAAAACCCCAACAATATATGAGCCTATCCCTCATGCATGCATCACTGCACAGCATTGTCTAGAGCGGGGCTCTGCAGAAAAATTGTTCTGGGGTCTTTTTAGGACACAGCACTACTACGTGCAAAATTGTTCTTTTTTTTCGGAAGAATGTGTATGGAATCAGGTGTTCACGTTCCAGCTCTTCACTAACAGCCCCGGAGAAAGCATGCGACGCTCAGGCCTAGGAAAACACTTTCTGATGCCTGCTTCCCAGCCTGCAAAACGCAGCAGCCGCGCCTGCTGCAGCGAGACGAAGCCGTTGTTCCTGTCCTTTCCTCGCCACAGGTCGCTTCCAGGTGTGCTTACTGTACGTTCCAAAACGTGCAGTACGCTGAGGCCGCAGCCGCCCTGCGAAGCCGGGTCTGAACGCCCCGTCGAACACAAACGTGGCATTACAATGGAGCATTCAGCGACCGGGTCTTGGAGCGCTCCTCTTGCGAGTGGGGAACACCCTGGCCCTGTCACCGCTTCCTCCAGTACAGGCGGAGCTCCTTCAGTAAAGCCGGGGGAAAGAAAAAAAAAAAAAAAAAAAGACAGCAACAAAACTTAAATCACATCGCATTCGGCAACTGTAGCAGGGCACCGCTCCGCCTGCCCAGCGGCACGGGGAGCTGAGGGAGCCATGGGGCGGCCGGGGCTGCCCCGGCGGAGCCACTGCGGCCCCTCTCGGGCGCTGGGAAAGGCGCCCGGCCCGGCCCGGCCCGGCCCGGCGGGTCGAGGGTAGGCGGGAACGCCTCGCCTTGGCGGCAGGCAACGGAGGGGCAATTCCCTCTCCCGTCCACGAGAGCAGCGGCGATGCCGTATACCCCCCTTTCTAAGGCGACGTTGCCCCTCATTAGCGCCAGTCCCCGGCGGTGCCCGCGGGCGGGGCGCAGGGCGGAGCCCCCTGCCGCCCCCTGCTCCCGCCGCGCCACCGCCCCGCGCGGAGGAGGAGGAGGAGGAGGAGGCGGCGGGAGCGGCGGCGGCGGCGACAGCCGACACCGGCCCCACGTTACTTTGATTGACGGCTGAACAAATGTTTCCCCTGTTCGAACGCCGGCGCCGCGGAACGCCGGCGATCTGCGGGCCCCGCCTCGGGCGGCGGGCGAGCGGAGGCGGAGAGGCGGTGGGGAGCCTCCTTATTGGCTGCGAGGCCACGGCGCGTCAGGACCCCACGTGGGGGAGAGTCCGGAGCCGCCCCTCTGCCCGAGCCCGCGCGCCCATTTGTCAGAGGCGAAGTGATAGGCATTAGTGCCGAGCGGCGATTAATGGCAGCCCGCCGCCCATTGGTCGCCGCCACCGCCCTTCATGGGCGGGGCGCGGGGGGAGCGGCTGACAGCGTCGCGGTGCTTGATGGGAGGAGTAGTCCCCGGCGCGGCTGCGTGCGGGCAGTCTTGAGTCGGGAGGACTGCGACTCCCAGGGTGCCCCGCGGCGGCGGCCTTCCGGCTGCTGTGAATATGTATCAGAATGTTAATGACGAGCCGCTGCTAAATTTGGTCAAAGGAGTCACTTCGGCAGAGCGTGCTGTGGGAGCGGCGCGGAGCGGCGATCGGGCTGGACCGGGCTGGGCAGGACACGGCTGGGCTGGGCCGGACCACGCTGCGCTGACGAGCCGAGTACGGGGCTCGGATCTGCGCGTCCCCGCCGCCACCACCGCCACTTCCCGGAGTTTCGAAAGGCGCGGAGGGAAAAAGAGAAAAAAAAAAAAAAGACATAAATAAAGCTGCCCAGACCGTACCGTATTTTTTAATCTTTCTCGCTCTTTAAATTTTTTTTCAATTAAAAAAAAAAACAACAAAAGGCGGTCGAGCAGCACTAGCGGGGGAGATGCGGTGCGGGCGGTAGCAGCGAAGACCGGACCGCCGCACAAAAGGGCACCGCACCGCACGCACCCCCGCCGCGGCAGCGGAGCAGCCGCCTGACCGCCGCAGCCACCGTCCCCGCCGGGGCTCCGCGCTCCGCTTCGCCCGGCGCCGGGAGAGCCGCCGGCAGCAGCAGTAAAAGTTTTCAGGAAGGGAGGAAAACTGCCGGCGGGGGGAATCTCCGGTGGAGCGCGCGCCGGCGCCGGCAGAGGGGCTTTCCCCGCCCTCCTCCACCTCGCCCTCCGCCGCACGGGGCTCGTAGCCCGCCGGAGCCCGTGGAGCGGCGGCGGAGCTCGGGAGAACCGGCCGGCGTCGCCCGCTGACCGCCCCCGGGGGATGTGGCAGCGGCCCCCGAGCGTCTCGGACGCCGCCGCCGCCGTCGCGCCTCGCTGCTGCCGGCGGTGCCCCGCCAGCCCTGGGGCGGCGGGGCCGGGGCGTCCCTGCCCGCCGTCTCCGCCGCCGCGCCTGCAGCCCTGATCCCCGCCGCTCCGGCCGCCAGCGCCCCCCGAAGCGGCGTGGATGATCCGCGACCTGAGCAAGATGTACCCGCAGACCCGGCACCCGGTGAGTGGCGGCGGCGGCCCCGCGGGCAGCGCTCAGGCGTGGGCACCGCGGAGTTGTAGCCATTTTCTTATTGTTGTCCGCCGCGTCGCCGTCGCCTCCCGGGGTCGGAGTTGGCTTGTTTGAGTTGCCCTCACCCGGTGCGCGGCGGTCCCGGCGCCAGCCCCGCGTCCCGCGGCTGCCGCCGGTGCGGAGGGTCCGAGCGGGCACCTCTTCCAGCTGCGGTCCCGCACCGCCGGCGGACACGTCGGGGCAGCATCTCGGGGCGTTTGGGGCATCGCGCCTCCGCCCGCGGACGAGCGCTGGGGCGCTGCGCCTCGGCGGAGCCCCGGTGCGAGGACCGCGTTGGGGGACGGCGGCGGGCGGGAGGTGGTGACCGGATGAGAGGGGGCGATTAAAAGACCTGATGTTCCTTGCTTGCAGGCTCCTCACCAGCCAGCTCAGCCCTTTAAATTCACCATTTCAGAATCCTGCGATCGGATTAAGGAGGAGTTTCAGTTTTTGCAGGCTCAGTACCACAGGTAAGACTGCCTACTTTGCCCGAACCGCGCGCAGTCTTTCCTCTCGCCGTTTTCCGCGCCGCGCCCGGAGGGGCGGCGGGGCGGGGGCCCGGGACCCCTGGCGGAACCGGGAGCGGGGCGGACCCACCCCAGCCAGGCGCTCCTGGCCGGCTCCTCCACATCCCGCTCTGCTCCCGGCCCTGGGGACGAGGGGCTCCTATGGGCCCCGAGCCGAGCGGATTTTCTTGTTTTCCGCGCGTTCCGTTTTTGTTCATGTTCTTTTTTTTTCTTTTCTTTTGTTTCTTTTGGTCTTTTTGTTTACTTTTGGGTGCGGAGTGGGGGAGGGCGAGTGTTGATAGAAAAATATGTGTCTGGTTGGACTCGTCCTCTGCTTTTCTTCGAAATGCCGCTCAGGACAGGCATCTTGTCTTGGCTCGGCCCCCTCGCACCTTTCATTGACATGTCAAGTGCTGATAACCTGGAAGTGAGGCGGCGAGCTGTTTCATTATCCTTAGGTGGAACAGCGCTGTGTCCTCAAAGTGACAAGTGACTTCTGGCAGGATTGTTTAGCGGGCTTCTGAAAACCAAATAAACACTGGAAGCGTTAGTATTTACCACGGTATTAATTAAATTACAAGCAGTATTCTACTTGCAGTTCCGTCATCAGTAACAGCAAAGAGCAAAAATTCAAATCCACAAGTTTTTCTTCTTGAAGCGGTAATGTGCATGGGATTCTTCTGTGGGTTGAGAAAAAGAAAGATGTGTTTCTAAAACACCTAAATAAAAACTCTGAAACCCAAATTACGTTTTTGTTAGTAGCTTCTCCAGCTAAACTGTTAAAGATATGACCCCCTGCATGCTTCTTAAACCAGCATCAGTGTTTAGTTTTTTTGTCAGAAAAATAATTTTCTTTGTATACCACATGTGTGTCTGCAGTTCTTTTAGGAGATGAGGATGCTGCATGGTATCCTTTGAAAATGGAAAAGTACAAACCTCCATCCTAAACTCCCAAGCAAGAACTGGAATATGCATTTATGTTTGGGTAGTGGAGAAAAGGGGAGCAGCTGGTGCTCAAGAGAATGTCACTTTAGTGTTATGAAGTACCCATGCTTTTTCCTTTTTGTGTCTTGAACAGTTTAAAGCTAGAATGTGAAAAACTGGCCAGTGAGAAGACAGAGATGCAGCGACATTATGTCATGGTAAGCAAGCTGCATAACAAATTCAAAATGTCTATTAGCCTGGTATACCGAGACTGACATACATTCGGATTGCTGGAGGCAAACAGGAAGATTGTAGTAGCACTGCTGTTGTTGAGGTTGCATCAGTGCTTCCATTATAAATCAGTAGTTTCTGGGGTCTTTTAACTTCTTTGCAGTGGTCAGTATCTGTGTGAAACTGGCTTTTTAATCTTTTAAGCAATTGAGCATGTTTCTTCCAAATGCTAGTAAATCACTTGTCAGCCCTTTCAAGCTGTGTGCAACTTCCATAGTGCACCTGGGGATGATGTTTTCACTTTTGCTGACTTTTCCCAGTGGTCATATTTCTGTAAAATGGTTCTGGATAGTATTTTTTTCTGTGATGGCAGTAAGACAAAATTGTACCTAAGTGCATGCAAATCCAAAGTCTGCTTTCTAGAAGAACTGTTGCTCTTTGGCAGCTGAATCATTGTTTCATTAAATTGAGAATGTCAGTGATCTCAGCTGTGAAAGGGATTTCCTCAGTTGTTGTGGTCTGCCTGGTTAAATTATGTGCATAGAAAGACATTTCTAAACAGGTAATTGTGTGATGGATCCTGATAACTCTAGAGGAACTCTTGATATCTCTCCTCTTGTATATCTCTGAGGGATTAGCCATTTTCCATATGCACAAGACAAGTAATACTCTTGTATACACAGAAAGAGTAAATAACCTTGAAAAAATCTTAAGGGAGAGCACAAGCAAATTGTAAGGCTCGCAGTTGTCATTTTAATGCCTGATATGCCTAAGTCTTGGAGATTGTTTGGTATTAACATTGCACACTGAAAAGAGTTCCTTGCAGTACTGGGGCACAGGAGGATGCACTTAGTTTGGTGTGTCTGCTCTGGCCCTGAATTTCCATGCTCTCTCCTTTTTTTTTTAATACCTGCCATTTAATTACAGGAATTTTTTGTGGGTTTTTTTTTTTAATTTAAAATATGGAATCGGTCTGTTAGATATTGATGATTTATATGTTTATATGCTTGAAGCACTTTGGGTGTTTTTTTTGGCATGTTTTATGTATGCTAGTGAATAGAATCTTCATAATTTTCTGCTTTTAATCCTTGATTCTGCTTGTGATTATTTTTCATTATTTTGCTGTCTGTTTTTGCCTTATTTTACAGCTGTTCTTTGTAAATGTGACATGAAACAATGTAGATAAAGCAAAAAACAAAGTTTATTCTGAAACACACTCTTTGCAATTCCAGGAACTCTTCAAGGCAAATTAATGTGTGTAGGTTTGTATGTCTTTGTACAGATGATGTTTCAGTCAAAGTGAATTCCAAAATAGTTTTCACAATTGCAAAGTCTAATAGAGTAATTTTCTTTTTTCTTAGTATTACGAGATGTCCTATGGGCTGAATATAGAGATGCATAAACAGGTAGGTAAAGAATTACTTTTGTTGTAAGAATGCTCTGTATAATTTCTCCCATCAATCTTAAAACACACATATTCTGTGTGACTTGCCTTAATTGCATACATGACTGCATCAGAAATTTTTTTCTTCACCTGACCCTGAATCTTCTGCCTTACGTTTGGTATGCAGACTCTTTGTAGGTTATGGTCTTGTCTGCCAGTTGTGCATTATTTGCTTGACTTTCCATATGCAATTTTTGCACTTGCAGGCATTCCTATACTTCACAGGGAGAGTGTCTGTGAGGATGGGTGGGTTTGTGGGCTGTATCTTCTTTACTGTCTGGTCTCAAACCCTTGGGGTTTATTGTTTGGGATATATGTATTAGGAAGGGGAGCATGTGTGGAAAAAACTGGATTTTTTGGTTAACCTAGGGTGATTTAAGCTGGAGCTACAAATGCTATTGATGTTACAGCTATGTTAATATTTCCCTCCAGCTGCTTACTTGGACTTCTGTCCAGAACTAGTGTGCTAGCATCTCAAACACAAAGGAGTAAATGAGCTTTCTGTGATGGTGTAAGCATAGAATCATAAAATGCTTTGGGCTGGAGGGGACCTTAAATATCATCTGGTTCCACCCAACCCTGCCATGGGCAGGGCACCTTCCACTAGATCAGGCTGCTCAAAGCTCTATCCAGCCTGGCCTTGAACGTTTTCAGGAATGGGGCATCGTCAGCCTCCCTGTTCCAGTGCCTCCCCATCTTCACAGTAAAGAATTTATCATTTATCAATTTTATCAAAAAAGATACTGGATATTAGGAATTTTGGGTTGCAGTATAAGCAGATTTGTCCCTACTATTTTAGATTTTAATATTAGCATAATGCTTGAGTGTGGTCTAAAGATCCCCACTTGTTACTAATATCATAGCTATCATAATATCTAAACTAAACCTGCCCTGTTTTCAGTTTAAGGCCATTTCCCTTTGTCCTATCACTACATGCTCTTGTCGAAGGCCCTTTAGAGCTGTCTTGTAGGCCCCCTCTAGATACTGGAAAACTGCTATCGGTTCTGTGCCTTGAACTCTAGCACTTAGGCCAAGATTAGGAAGCAATTACTCAGCTAGAGCATGCTAATGTAAATTAGAGTTTCTTATTTGATAATGTACACTTTTTAACCTCCTCTAGAGGAGAAGAAATTGAACATCTGACCTCTTTTCCAGTGAGAGAACTTTTTATGTAGTGGAGTTTAATACTGACAACTCATTTTAGCAAATGGTTGAGCAATTTGCCAGCGTTGCTGGGGAGCGTAAACTGCAGAAATAAAGAAATGATTGGATGGGAAAAGAAAGATCACCTGAAAATTGGTTTGTATGTGCTTCTGTTCAGTTAGGGATTTGGAATTTCTCTGGGTTTGGAAATAGGATTTCTTTATCTTGTTGATCTTTATCAGCAGACTTTGAACTCAAAAGTTTTTTCATGTTATTTATTATATTTTGTATTCCATTAGCACATCAATGCCACAGAACTGATTAGGGCCATTTTTGCTAGATGGCATACATACGAACACACTGGGATTTCCCTCCTCAAAGCATTTGCAGCTACATTTTGCATTCTACAGCTCCAAACTTATGGAACCCTGTACATACAAGTTATTTTTCAGACATTCATAGGTCTTTTGAATTCTGTGGGTCCTTCTCACAGGTAACGTTAAGACTCAACAAATGGCTGACAGGAAAAGGCAGTGATTGCAGAGATCAGATTGTATGCACATGCTGACTCTCTGGACCTGATCCTTGTTGTGTGTGCTGGTGGAAAGATTGGTCACTGAATCTAAGAGGTGCTGGATCTGTTCTCAAATGAATATCCAGATTGTTTCAGGTCCCATTAGAGTAAAACAAAAAAACAAAATAAAACCAAACAAATCCTCAATCAGTAAAGCTGTAGATATGGAAACAATTCACACAGACCAGAGTCTTTACAGGCCACCTACGTAGCAAATTCTTACAGGCGTTTTAAAGCTAGTATTGCAGTCAAACTTGTTTATATTTCTAGATACCCCATTTTTACAGCGGTGCTTTAGACTTACACTGACAGCACAAAATTCTTTGCAACAAAGTCAGCTTGCAAGTGCAATGTGTAATGGAAATATATTAAGCAAGGGGGAAAAAAAACACAGCAAAAGACTTTTAACTTTAAATTTCTAAATGTTTTACTTCAGAAATTTTATACATTTATGGTGATGGAGTCGTCAGTGATACTCTGCAGAAATTAAGTACTTGGTGACAACTAAGTGTGGGGATTACAAAGCACTGGGTTTTAATTGAACACCTTTTTCCATCACCATTAATTTTATTCAAGTTTTAAGTATTGTACTCTCATGCAAAACACTGAAATATTTTGTCAGACGATGAATCAAATTAGTTGCGGCTAAGAAACTTGCTCACTCACATTCTTAAAACTGATATCAATTTCCTGTCTTTCATATCTCCCTTTCTATTGACACAGTGTTGTATTTTTCCTTTTTCCTCTTGCCTCAGCAAATGCAACATATTACCATTTTCCATTATGATCATGGTATTACGGTCCCGTTTGATATTTGTATAGATGGCATTGATTGCTTCATTCACTGTCTGTGAAGCTGTTTTAGTCTACCACCTTAAGTTCCCTTTTCCTCCTCTCCCATCTTTGAATTTCACTCGGCTGAAATTGAGCGATTCACCCTTTTTTATTTTCCTTCTCCCTTGCCCCACCAGCTTTCTAAATTCAATCATATAAAAAATCCTAAGGGCAGTTTATCACATTATGAAATACAGACAGCCCTGCAAACCACCTACTTATTATATTTTCTTTCTTTTTTTCACTTTAGCACAAAGGCATATCAGTCTTTATTTGTTTTTCTGGGCAGACAGCCTTGGTTCCTCTCGGGTTCTTTTCCAGATGTACTCAATGGATGCCCTTGTAATGGAAAGCAGGCAATAATGCGGTGAAGTTGCCCTTCGGCGTAATTGGGCCTAGTTCTCAAGATCAGGTTAGGCTTATTCACTTATTAGATTTGCGTCTCAAAGGGTTCAAGAGCAGGACTCCCTGGAGTCCTTGGAAGTACCCTAGTAATTGGTGGCCCTGATATTTGAAACCTTTGTGTATTTTTCTGTTAAAGCTTCTGTTCTTCTTGGCTGCTTCCAGCCACAGAGTATTTATTTTTAGAGAAATTTTTCACTGGAACAGAAAATGATGTGTGATAGAGTCATGACTCTGTGACTTAGCAAATTGATAAAAGGATAAACGTGCAGAAAGCAGTAGTAGTGAGTGTGCCTGTGTGGCTGGGGGCATAGAGGGGGGAAGAGCATCTCTTTTCCCACCCCTTGTGTGATGCTCATCATCAGT